>NC_056732.1:1115665215-1115760036 GCF_019279795.1 Protopterus annectens | reverse complement strand
CTTTTGATTGTAAATATATCTTGCTTATACTGCAAGCAGGTGTATAGAGAAAGTTTGTGAGGTTGAAACTAAAAATAATACTACAATGGTTGTTTGCAGTGGCCAGAAAAACAGTTTTGAACAAACTGCATTTCATGAGCTAACAGAAAACTGCTTGGCCTGTGCTTCTTTTTTCCCCACCAGAAAATCATTTTTAGTCTGTAAAGCTACCTTGAAAGTGCTCTGCATGAGTTTTTTTTCTTATTCACTCAGAAATCCAAGTGTCACTAAAAGAGTTGTTCCTAAATACTTAACACTGCCTTTTAAAGTAGAATAAACCTGTGCTATGTTGGGTTGAAGGAAAAACATTCTTTAGCTGTGAAAACCTAGTGCCCATACAAGGTTTCATTCATTCATTCAGTATCTCTGCAAAAGTTTGAAGGGTTCCCTACAGGAATAGTGACTAAGAACAGTGAAAACCATGTAGCCACATCAGTCAATGTTCTAGAAGGATCCTCATGGAAGTCTGAAGGCTTACGCGAAGAAAATCTGTCTACTGTGTATTTTCTTGTGAAGCCAAAGCCCTGGGTCTAGAACTGCAGCCAATGAATACCACCTGCTTCTCATGTAGCAATAGGTTGCTGAAATCATGACCGAGCAGCACACTTTGCTTGGTTTCACAAAAGCCAGTGGGCTCCTAAAGATATTCATCGAGGAACACAATGTACAGTCCTACTTGGTGGCCTTCAAAAGGTTCACAGTTTGTCACCTAACGTCCTCTGTAACGTTTTAAAGATGTGAGGATTCCTACAATCAGCCAACTGCTTCCCTACATTCTGCCTCTTCTGTATGTGAAATGGCAGGTATCACCTACTACAGTGCCAAGAAATTTGTTGGCCATTAAAATGGGCCAATATTTATTAACATGCCCTTAAGTTTGAATATGTTGCTACTAAAGAGGGTAACATACCTTACTTTATCATTATTACAAATACTCTTGTTACGTACTGACCTGTTATTCCATAATTCATCTGTAGGGTATTCATGTGCTCTGTCTCTGTCCTGTCAAATCACATCATCATTAGAATTGGTTTACCTTTATATTACCAATATGCACAAGTTCCATCCCAAGAAGGTCGAAAGTGCATTTTCAAAATCACAGAATGTCGACAAAAAATGGTCTGAATTTGCAATGAGCGAATGCACATTGGTATTCGCTAACTGCAGATTCGGCATTTCAGGTGTCAATCGCACTATAGCAGGGATCGAGAAATGAACCCTTTCCCTCATTGTAGTATGATCTCGGAGTTAGTATAATGATGTGTAATGTAATTTGTAGTTAGAAAATCATTGAATCTGGTTTTCCAGATTTTGATTTTCGAACTTTGGTGACATTTGACGTTTGATTTTCACAGTTTAAAGTCGCACAACAGTGCGTTCATAGTTGTCATTCTCAGTAATATAAAGGTAAATCAATCATGTAGACAGAATCTATCCTGCAGGTTGCTTGACATCCCAAATCTTCTTATTACAATTTTTTTTCACTCTTAAAAACTGCAGTACAGAATACTACTGATCATAAATTTGGGGCTGCAGCTGGTAACAAACAAAAAACAATCTTAGTGACTGTCATATGACACTACTAAATAATTTAGTAACTCACATATCTGGGAATTCAATGGTAAATAAATTACGTAGTACTGTAAATGTAATCCCAGTGCCAGCAGTAGTAATGCTGTAGTTGCTATGCCAAGGTTACCTAATTTAAATCTACTAGATGTTCTGAGGACTTCTATAAACCCCTTTGAAGGTACTCTATATGCTCTTCATGAAGAAGAATCAGAAAATGTAGATGATGATGATGTTGTGCATTCATTAATATGTTCATTAGAAAATAAACTCATTAAGTACAAGTCCAAAATATACAACAATTTATACACAGTGAAGTGTGTATTCATACGAGATTGTACCTAATGGTCTGCATATTTACAAGTTTACTAACAAAGTAAATGAAACAGTCCCTGTATGTATATATATATATATATATATATATATATATATATATATATATATATATATATATAGATAGATATAGCTATATAATATATATATATATAATATTAAAAAAATGAATAAAATGGGTTTGGAATGGTATCCATATTAGAGAAAGTACAGTTGTGTACCTACCATAAATATAGATGTTTGAGTGTATTCACTGTTGCAGTCATTACAATAGGGTTATCCTGCTGGCAGGCTACCCGCAGTTGTCCTGAATTCCAAAGTCCTGGTCCAGTGTCAGTTGATGTCGCCTCCTCCCTGACATCAGTGCGCCAGGGTATAAAAGATGCAGCCGACGCCATTTTCTTCATTTTTTCTTGCCCCAGATGTGAGGTGCCCCCAAAAGGGTAGGCTAATTTATGCCAATAAACATGCATGCAGTAAAGTAAAACTGAACCTTCATCTACAAGCAAATACATCACATAGGTTGTATAGAATAGAGAAGTACAGATTAGACCCAGCAAAGTAAAGGGGGATGGTGGGTGGGTAACCTGGACTGCAACAGTGAATATACTCGAACATCTACTTTTATGGTAGATACACAACTGTACTATGTTCTTCGTGTTTCACTGTTGCAGTCATTACAATTGGGTTGAATCCTAAAGCTATGGTTGGGTGGCTGGGACTAAATAGGATTAGGAGAGGCTATGAGGCCCTGCAGAACTGCAGTGGCAAAGCCTGCTCTAGATTTAGAGTAGAGAGGTAAGTGATAGTGCTTTGTAAAAGTGTGCACTGAACTCCAAGTTGCAGCCTCTAAGATGTCTTTGGTTGGTACTCCTCTGAGGAAGGCTGCTGAAGTGGCTGCTGCTCTGGTTGAATGTGGCCTAATGTCCTTAGGCACTGATTTGCCATGCTGTGAATAGCAGAAACGAGTGCAGTGGCCTATCCATTTTATAATAGTCTGCTTTGAGATAGCCTTTCCTTGTGATCCTGCAGCATATGCCACTAGAAGTTGTTCAGTTTTTCTGAAAACTTTGGTTCTGCCCAAGTAGAAGCGTAGCTGCCTGTGAATGTCCAAAGAATGCAGAAGTCTCTCACCCTTATTCTGTGAATTTGGATAAAAGGTAGGCAAATGAATTGTTTGATTTAGGGCCACACTGTACACTACCTTAGGCATAAATGTCGGGTTTGTCCTCAGAGAAACCCTGTCCTGATGGAAAATGATAAAGGGTTCCACAGCCATGAGTGCCTGTAACTCTGAGACAAATCTTGCAGAGGTTATTGCTAGGAGCAAAGCTGTTTTCCAAGATAAGAATTTTATATCACCTGTAGAGGCTGGTACAAAAGGAGGCAGTGTGAGTTTTTCCGAGACATAATTTAGGTCCCATGCAGGTATTGGTGCTCTCCTTGGGGGACTTATGTTTTTGGCCCCTCTGAGGTACTGCCTTAGTAATGGATGAGAGAATAGAGGTGGTTCTGTATTGTAGTGAGCTGAAATGGCAGAGGCATGCATCTTAATTGAGGAAAAGGATAGACCTTTGTCCAGCATCTCAGTTAAGTATTGTAAAATCTGAGGAATATTTGGTACAATTGTGTCAATTCCTTGTGCCCGGTTCCAAGCACAGAATCTCTTCCATTTTTCTGCATAGGATTTTCTGGTGCTTGGCCTCCTGGCCTCCAAAATAACATCCATCACTGCTTTAGACAGAGGAGTGTTTTGAATGGTTACATTATCCTCCATGCTGCCAGGTTTAAGGTCCTGAGTTGGCTGTGGAGGATCTGACTGTTTTAAGTCAATAAGTGAGGAATTTGAGGCAATGTCCAGGCTGGGCATTGAGACAAGCTCATTAGGATTGGGTACCAGTGCTGGCGGGGCCAGTCTGGGGCAATCAGTATCATTTTTGGCTTCTCTTGTCTGACCTTTAGGAGTACCTTGGGGAGGAGAGGCAGTGGTGGAAAGGCATATACTGTTAAGTTTTTCCAGCTGAAAGATAGAGTGTCCACTTTCCATGCTAGCTTGTGATAAGTCCTTGTGCAGAATTTCTGCAGTTGGCAGTTTTGAGGCGAGGCAAAGAGGTCTATGTCCGGGCATCCCCATTTCCTTGTTATCATTCTAAAGACTTGTGGATCCAATTTCCACTCGTAGGGATGCATTAGGTTTCTGCTTAGTTCGCCTGCCAGAGAATTTATCCTTCCTGGCAGGTATTGTGCTTGCAGATGTACTCGGTAAGTCAATGCTGTGTCCCACAAAGTCATGGCTAGCTGCAGAGGGGGTAGGAATGTGTGCCTCCCTGCTTGTTTATTTACCACATGACTGTGGTATTGTCCGTCTTTATCAATAGTTGTCCTGGATGAAGTAGATCCTTGAAGGCTGTCAGGGCATTTTGAACAGCTAGCATCTCTTTTTGATTGATATGTAGATGCATTTGGCTTGAGGACCATGTGCCCTGAATACATCTTCCTGCCATATGGGCCCCCCAGGCATAATCTGATGCATCTGTTGTTAATGTCTGCCTGGCTGTGGGTAAAGTGAAAGGCTGTCCCTTGTTGTGGTGACAGGCCTGTGCCCACCATCGAAACTCCTGTTGCAGGCAGGGAATGAGGGTAATTATTGTTTCCGGGCTGTGGCAATGTTGAGTCCAAACACTTTTTAGATACCATTGTAGTTTCCTCATATGCAGTCTTGCATATGGAATTAGCAGTATGCAGGATGCCATGAAGCCCAAAGCCTGCAGAATTTTTTCTTGCAGATAACTGGGTCTTTGTTGCCAACATTTTGAAGTAAGTAGTCAGTTGTCTTTGTTTGTCTGGCGTGAGATAAGCCATCTGGGCAGTTGTATTTAGGCTTGCACCCAGGAATATTATCTCTTGTGAGGGTATTACTCTTGATTTTTTTTCATTTACTGTGTACCCTAGGCATGTTAGTAATCTTTTTACAAACGCCAGATGCTTTAGTAGAATGTCTTTGTTCTCTGCTTGAATAAGGCAATCGTCCAAGTAAGGATAAATTTGTATTCCTCTTTGTCTGCAAAATGCAATTACTGGTGCCAGGCATTTTGTGAAGACCCTGGGTGTAGTAGATAAACCAAAGGGCAGTGCAGAGAATTGGTAGTGCATTGAGCCAGCTATAAATCTGAGGTATCTTCTGCATGAAGGTCTGACTGGGACTTGCAGGTATGCCTCTTTTAGGTCTAAAGTCACAAACCATGCCTTCTTGCCCAGCATAGGCAGGAGCTGCTGCAGAGTCAACATTTTAAATTTCTGAATATCCAGAAATGTGTTTAGAATGGACAGGTCCAGTACTGGTCTCCATGCATTGTCCTTTCTGGGCACCAAGAAGAGTCTTGAGTAAAATCCTTGTCCTTGCTCTTGCTGTGGCACTCGCTAAATGGCCCTCATGTCCATGAGGGCTGAAACTTGTTTTTGAGCCTCTGGCCGTTGATTGTGTGGCAGGTCTGGCATTCTATTTGCCCTTGGCAGGGTGTGAAAATGGAACCTGTAGCCTTGAGAAACTATATTCAGGACCCATTTATCCTGGGTGATCATGTGCCAATTCTGTGAAAAAAGTGCTAGTTTTCCCCCTAAAGGGGCTGCCAAAAGATAAGTGCTTGGTGCTGGCAGGGGAAAGTCATTGAGACTGTTTTCTGTATGGCTGTGATTTATCTTCTCCACCTTTGGAGGTAGAAGCACCCCATTGTTTAGACCTGTATGAGCCCTGGGGCTGGGATCTGCCTCTGGGCCATCTGTATCTGCCTCTTTGTGGCCTGTCTGACACTGGAAAGGACCAATTCTTTGCAGGCCAGTCCCTTTTAAATCTGGGAGGTTGTACCTGTAAGAAATCCTTGACTGTTTGCATAGATTTAGCTTTGTCCTCCATTTTCTTCAACACCTCTTCTGCTTTAACACCAAACAAGGCATCATGCTGTAATGGAGCATCTAATAAATTTGCTCTAACATGATCAGGCAGATTCTGTTCCTTTAACCAAGCATGCCTCCTAATGACAGAACCCGTAACAGCAGCCCTGCAGGAGGCCTCCAGAGAATCAAAACCACATTGCAAAGTATGCTTTCCCACTTGTTCAGCTGCATGCAATAAATCCTGCATTTCTTTGTTTTCTGCACATTCAGAATTTGTCAACATTTTCTGTTTTAGTAGTGACATAAGATGTTGTTGATATTTAAGCATATGAAACTGACAATTTAAGGCCCTTACAGCCACCCCATCTATCCAGGGCCCTTGAATCCCTATCAGAGGGAATAGGGTTTTTTGCAGTGGACGCCTTGACCCCTTTGGGACCCTGAGAAATAGTTTCTGGGTCAGCAGCAGGGTTTCTATAAAGAAATTTATGTGAATCAGGAACCCTGTAGTATCTGTCTGGCTTAACAGGAGCTGGTGGTAAAGAGTCAGGAGTGAGACTGGACTCTATAAAGACATCATCTACAATGTCTAAAACAGGAAGGAATAGCAAGGGGCCTGTGCTGTGGTAGTAAAAGAAAATCTCTGAGCGTTTTCTTAGATTCTGAATAATCTTGGCTTTCCCAATGAAAATGATCCCTCATAGTATGCAGGGTCTCCCCAAAGGAATAATCTCCAGGAGGAGAGGCTGAAGGGATAGATTCTTCAGCATCAGAATCCTCGTAAGGAGGAAGAGAGTATCCCTGTTGAGAAGAGGAATCAGAGGAAATGGAAACTTGATCTGAAGATTCATATTCTGTCTCTTGCCTAGGTCTCTTATCAGGAGGGGGATGGGAACCCCTGAACAAAGTAATTAGGTCTTCGGCCATTTTAAGCATCTGTTTTTTAGGCACGGAGGCCTGTCCTGGTGAATGTTGTACTTGTTTCTTTGTCTTTAAAGGTGCTTTAGTCTTTGCCTTTGAAGCTGAAGTTGTTTTTACATATAACTGTGTAGGCCTGAAAACACCCTCAGAAGCCAATGCCTGCTCAGCGGCTCCGGACCCATCTGAGGGAATAGTTTCCGAGGGTCCAATACCTTGTGTTTCCAGCGGCCTAGCCGGCTCCATGTGGGAGTCGGAAGCGGCCTGTGGCTCTGAGGTAGCGGGCGTCAGGGGCTGCGAAAATGCCTCACTGAGAACTGGCGAACCGGCGTCTGGCCTAGCTGAAGCCTCATCGTCGGTTTTGGACCTGGGATGCCTGTCCTTTTCTTTGTGCTTTTTAAAAATTCCAGTAGTCGGCTGTTCCAACGGCATTATATAATTAAATCTTCTGCCAAAATAATGAAATACAAAATCATACCGACGCTTAATAGTGCGTTGGTTAAATCTAGCACAAAACCGACAACTAGCAACGTCGTGGTCAGGGCCTAAGCAAGGAATACAGTAAAAATGAATATCCTTATGAGGTATTTGCTTCCCACAAGAAATACAATTATTAACTTTTTCTGACATCGGTCTGGAGCAAGAAAAAACTTTCCCCAATGGGGTACTTAGCTTTAATTAAGACTTTGCATCTGAAATTCCAACTTGAAAACCTCAGGAGTCGGCCGACCGGCACTTGCGAACTGCTTTTGCTTCGGGCACTGCGCGGCAAGAAAGACTGGAGAAAATGGTGTCGGCTGCATCTTTTATACCCCCTGGTGCACTGACGTCAGGGAGGAGGCGACAGCAACCGACGCCAGACCACGACTTTGGAATTCAGGCCGACTGCGGGTAGCCTGCCAGCAGGATAACCCTATTGTAATGACTGCAACAGTGAAACACGATGAACATCCAGAAAGAACACCAAGTAAGAGAACTCAATGATAGTAAAGCTTCAAATTCTGAAATCATGTCACCTTTCGATGTTGATAAATTTCCATCAGGAATATATTTCACACTAACAAGTTCAGAGGCATGACAGGATAGTCATAGAAAGGAAGATTAAGAAACTTATAGGAGACCAACTCGTGCTCGATTACAGAATGGAATATCCTTTCTCTAGAAGAAATTTGTTTCCAAGCAAAAAATAGTGAAACAACAAAGTTTTGTTTAAACAATCATGGTTCTATCCCCGATTTTCCAAAATCACACTACTTAGTTTCCAAAAGGCTTTAAAAATGGAACTCTATGAGGTCTGAATTTGATTTATGTCTAGTCAGAGAAGCCAACACTATATAGCCAACCTATCAGGAGTCAGACTCATTTTTTATGGGGAATTAAGGTTAGAACCATTGGGGGGGGCAGACAGCAGTGAGAGTATACAGCCTGAGCACAGTTAATTTAACAACTGGAGGTTTCATTCAAAAGATTTTTCATTATTACAGCTGTAACAGCAGATTTAATGTAATCATTAACTGATCACCATTTGTATACATGCAAGTTGAACTTAAAGTGCATTGGTCATGTTTTAAAGTAAGTGTATTTAACATATCTTTGGAGTTGGTTATGACTTCCTTTCCACATTCAATACCAAATTATACAGTTTTTGATAAACAGAGTTCTTTGTTTTGCATTTCATTCTGTTGAAAAGGTGGTCACTGTCCACCAAAATCATGACTAATATAACCTAAAGGCACTTACGGATTTAATATTTACTCCATGTGTAGGTTTACCAACAATAGTTTGTGCTTATTTTTGAACTATCTCAAAAGTTATGGTGTTAATTTCAATTCGATCTGTAATGCAAAGTGACATTATTTATATTGTAGCATGCCTGCCATGTGACCGCTTTCATTTTGGGAAAAACCAGCAGAAAGAACTATCCACATGCACTTAACAGCCTGTATATGCAATAAGAAATAAGAAAATAAATAATGTTGTCTTTAAACACATCATGGTATGCTGTGTTTGGATGAAGAATTGGAAATTTTCCACTGGTCTGGTACATAAAGTCTGAACTAGACACAGACAGTCTTATAAATGCTAGATCACCAATGCCCAAGCTTACACATACCCCTTAAAATAACACATGGGTATCAAAACTTGTCAGAGACATTTCTGGTTCCCCCTATTCCTGTGATGGTGTTAAAGTTTATAAAACTGGTCTAACAGCTTCTTTGTTATCTGACTGCTTCAAGGCTTGCTGATTTAAAAATAGCCCCTTTTGTAAATTCCTGCATACACTGTTAGAAACTCCTTGTATTCTGCCTGAAGAGTGCTCTCAAACAATCTTAAAATATATCGCTGATAAGTATAATTCTTGGCACTTTAACTTTTCAGAGTTCTGCATTGTCTTAATTTTTGCCTGACTGAATTATTTTATATATTTGCTGGCATTGTTTTTTGTTTCTGAGCTGTTCTGAAACTGGTTTTCTCCCTCCTACTCACCCTATTGCTGTGGTGTTTGTTATAGTTGGTGGCTTTACAGTTGCCCGCCCCTACTGTAAATTTGATCTGGGACACTCCTCCCAGTCTAGTGTTCATTCTACCTAATACAGAGAGAACATTTGAGAAGGCCAATCCACTTAGGTTCTTAACCTTGAATTATCTTCTGCTCCTCGTTATTCCCTTGCATTTTACAAACAAAAAAAATCTCTAGTTCAGAATACATTTCGAATAAATTGCATTTATTTAAACTGTATTTGCTTTAATACTGCTACACACTCAAGTGTGCTAGCTTGCACTGCACTTGAATTGTTTTTAGTGCTGTTTTAGCTGCTTTCTAAAAAAGAAATTCTAAGCTTGTTTTCTGCCTTTCCTGTAACTAGTCTAGTCCAGATACAGATATGCTGTAGGCAGGACTGTTGGTAAACATCTGAGACCCCCCAAGACTTTCTGTGTTGGAGGGAAGCCTTCTAGCTTATTTTCAATGGGAGTGGTAAGCACTAGGTAGCCTACCTACCAAAAGAGGAGTGGTTTCTGGCCCAGAAATTGTAGGTTATTGGCAATTTGGGCAGTTTTGTCCATCTTTTTCAACATTCTGGTTTAAAAGCCCACATCTGCACTTGTTTCCCACCGTTCCTGTAACTAATCTAGTCCAGATACAGATTTGCTGTATCCAGGACTGTTTGTACGTTTCTGAGCGGTGCCAAAGTCTGCTCTTCAATTTTTCCCTTAGATCTGCTAGTTCTCTCCACTCCTGCACTTTGCCTAAATTATTAGTTTAGCACTTTACCAGACTTCATGTAGCAATTATTGTAGCACACAAAAGTGCTACCAGCACTAAACATTCTACAAGGAAACAGCTCCAGTACTTATTAATGCCCACCACTCCAGGCATGTCTAAAGGTCAGTTCCCTGTTCTTTCTCCTACTGACCTGGTGAAGCTGGGCATCCTGATGCACTGTAGCAACTGCCTCATGTACACTGACAACCCTCTCATCTTACCTCACAACACTCAGACTTGTGAGAGATGCACTTATATATCCAAATTGGAAGCCAAGCACTCTCCAGCCAAGACCGGAATAGCTGGTCAAGAGGAGAAGGTCAACACTTGCATCACACCACATGGAGCACATAGCCCTCCAGAACACACACCAGCACTGCCGTCACATATAAACACAAACCACATACCTACCTTTGTGGCAGCTATCAATAAAAATCTACCCAAAGAGCAGAGACCTCCAAGGCAGAAATGCACTTGACCACCACAACACAACACTAATCACGAGGTGCCACTCAACCAAATCCCCTAAGGCAAAACAGCATGCCCAACACACTAGTCACTGGTGACTCGATAGTGAGGCACACTGATGTCCCACTCACTAGGCTGAATAAAGAAAAAGTAACAGTCAGCTGCCTGTCAGGCGCCATGATCCACCACATAACACATGTACTCAGGTCCCTCAACAGCAGGTACAAATATGACTCTGTCATTGTACATGTGGGTATGAATGACCTGTGACTACATGAAAAGAGACATGGAGGAGCTCTCGGATTATGTAGCCCAGGCGGGTATGACCCTAGCCCTGAGCAGCATCCTACCATCACCCAGAATAATACCACAATACAAGCAGAAAATTATTGATTTCAACAACTGGCTAAGTTTCTGGTGTCATTCTAAGAGGATTCAGTATCTGTCTGCCTGGGATGACATGACTGACAGACTTCAATGCTTTGCCAGTAATGGCATACATCTGTCACCCCTGGGCTTCCAGATACTGGCCAAGGCTCTTGCCACCCCTATAGTGCCTTTTTTAGGTGGTGTTCCAAAGACCCAACTACCACCATAACAGCTACAAACAAATGCAATCTGAGAGTCATGCTGCTCAATGCTAGAAGTCTATCAAATTGCACTCACTCGAAGCACTCCTTAAAATGGAGAACATCGACATTTGTGCTGTAACAGAGACCTGGTTCAAGGCAGCAGAAAGCACCCCTGCACTTCCAGGCTATAACTCAGTGCACACCTTGCGGCCCCAGAACTTGGACCAAAGCTCCAAAGGTGGTGGTGTTTCCATATTCATAAAGGATGCGCACACCTCCAGACTGGTAGCCGAACATAACGCATCTGAGATACTTCAGGTGCAGCTAACATTGAATAAGACAACAATTAAGGTTGTAGCCTGCTATAGGTCCCCAACCATGTCCCAAGACTCACACTCCACGTTCCTAAGCACCCTGGAGAATATTAGGGTCCAACCTAACAATCTCATACTAGGCGACTTCAACTACCCCTCCATTAACTGGGAAAACTATTCATGAACAAATAGACTTGCCCAATGCTTTCTGGAATTTATTAATTCCAATGCCCTGGACCAGCTCGTTCTTACCCCCACTAGAGTTAACAACATCCATGACCTGGTCATTACTAACATGGGCGACTGTTATGCTACACCAGTAATCAACTCCACCCTGGTTAAATCTGATCACAAACTAATCACATTGGAAATCCACCCCCCCCCCAAAAGGTAACTAAATTCCTCCAAAGCTAACTTTGGGCTCCTAAAAACAGAGGTGGCTATCTTCACGGCACCCATGCAAATGGAGAATAGTTGCATGACCGCCTAATCATACACCAATGCAATGTATGAACACGTACACAAATGCATGGATCTCGCCATACCCAATAGAACCAAGATGCACTCCTCAAAGAAAAGGAAGCCAATCTAGTGGTCCCCTGCCATAAACAAACTCTACAACATAAGGAGGAAACTGATGCGGAATACGGTGAAGTCCCAAGACTGGAAAAACTCCCTTATCAGCCTCAACAAAAGGTTGAGATACCTTCATCAAATCCTCTAAAGTTAGCTATGAAAACAGAATTGCAGCAGATAGTAAAGACAACCACAAGGCCTTCTACAGCTATGTAAAGAAACTCCACAGCAATACCCAGATTTGCTCTGAACTACTGCACAATGGTACCTCCTATACCGAGCCAACAGATATTGCCAATATACTGGCCGACAGATTCAGTGCTAAGTTTCCCCCTCTCCTGCCCCACAAAGGACCAATCACAATACCAGTAGATTGCCAGGCACCCAGTATTACTGCTGCACAGGTTAAAACAGCACTGTCCAAGGCCAAGAATACAGCTTCTATGGGACCTGACAATATCCCTGGCTGTGTTCTACATGAACTACAAAGTGAACTGGCACCACATCTGCGTGCCCTGTTCAATCACAGCCTCACCTCAGGCTTTGTCCTTACCGAATGGCGCACTACTACAGCCATCCCTCTCCACAAAGGAGGAGCGACTACAGACCCTGAGAATTATTGCACCGTTAAGAGTCTGACATGCAAAGCTATGGAACGCATCATCATGGACCTAATAAACAAAGATATAGGAAATCTCCAAACTCTGGATCCTACACAGTTTGGTTTTGTGAAGGGTAGCTTATGCCTGGTCGACTTCTATGAGTCAGTTACCAGAGCTGTGGATGAAGGCAAGGTGGTTCATACAGCCTACCTTGATCTGGCCAAGGTCTTTGATACCATTCCCCACTCAGGAATCATAGAAAAACTCACTAAGCTAGGCATCAACCCCTATATCACTAGGTGGGTTGCAAACTGGCTCACAGATAGAACCCATAGTGTGAAAGTAGCTGACTCCAAGTCAGACTGCAGACCAGTCACGAGTGGAGTCCCACAGGGTTAGGTACTGGGTCCTCTCCTGTTTGGTATCTACTTCTCTGAAGTTCAGGTCAACACGAAGGGACTCTGGCTGACAAAGTTCGCAGACGATTGGAAGTTGAGAGCTATTATTAATTCCCCAAGTGATGCTGACATCCTACAGAAAGGCCTCAATGAGACCAACGACTGGTGTCAGAACCATGGCCTTAAGCTCAATGCCAAAAAATGTGTCATCATCCTCCTTGGGAGAAACCCGGTTCCCATGAATTACCATATTGATGGTAGTCCCCTGAAAACAGAAGGCATTATAAGAGATCTGGGAACACAGGTTGACAGCAACCCCTCTTTTGACCACCACATTGCCACTGTGGTCAGAAAGTCCTTCTATGTGGCGCATCTCATTACGAAGGGTTTTGCATCCAGGAAGAAAGAGGTCATTGTCTCCCTCTACTCTTCCCTCATTGGGCCAATCATCGAGTACAATGCCCCATTTGGCATGTACCTCACTAGACACCTGCAACAACTGAAGAGGCCACAAAAGTACCTCACAAAGAGGATCCTATGCCTTAAACAACTGTCCCATATGGAATGACTCAAAAAACTCCCCACTACTCTCTGTTTCATATCGCCTACTTAGAGGTGAACTCCACTTGACTTACAAAGCCATGTCTGACCCAGCTCTGTTAGAAGTGCTACATCTAATGAAATCCCAATCCCTCTGCACCACATGCTCCAGAGACCTCAACCTCATTATCACAGTCAGCAGAACATGCTGGCGGGACAGGTTCATAACCCAGAGACTGCCCATGCTATGGAATAGACTTCCCATACATGTCAAGCAGAGCACCTCACTGGCCCTCTTCAAGAGAAATCTTGATGAGTGGATGGGAAATAGAAAATCCACCCCGGGGATCACTCCAGTGACTTTACTCGACAGACGCACTGTGAGCTAAGGTCGGGTGGCACGATGGCAGGATAATCCTATGGGCTAGGCTTCCAAAGGCTCCAGGCCCATTAGCCTAGTGTCTAGTACACACCTATGAACCTATATGTATATATATATATATATATATATATATATATATATATATATATATATATATATACACACACAAATATATATATATATATATATATATGCACACACACACACACACACATGCACACACACATATGGTTTACTATCACATAGTCGGTCGCACTTTGTGCAATTGACATGTGTGAAACCTCATTTGCATATCCAAAAACAGGAGCACCACAATGTCGAACCTTGTAATGGAGAACGTTCGCTATTACAAAGTTCGACATTGTGGAGCAGATCGCACTAAATTGGGGATTGGGAAATGTACCCTTTCCTTCACTGTAGTGCGATCTCAGAGTTTGTATATATAAATGGGGGGGTGCAGGGCGGCACAGCTCACCTGCAAAAAGTGTGTTTTAATGCTGAGCGGATGTGAGCATTTCAGTAAAGTTGACATGTTCGACATTCGACTTTACTGAAATGCGTAGTTCGGAATTTACTGTGTTCGGTGTTCTGATTTTCGAACATGTTGTTCGGAAATCTGAACATTCGAATGCAGTGAATCCGAATATATGATAGTAAACCTATACACACAAATATATATAGAGAGATATAAATATATATACATATACAGATATGTACATATACGTGCTCAGAACACGTAATGGAGTTGTATCTCAGAATCATACCTCTCAAACTTTTAGTGCAACAAATCTGTCCAAAGGCTGTCAGAATGGGGGGACAATGGGCCCAGACTAGGGACCTCTTTTAAATATTGCCCTTATAAATGTAGAAACTTGCCAGAGTAACACAGTTTGTTTCAGCATACATATTCTGATGACTGTGAGGTCTGAAAAAGAAATGTATGTCATCATTTTACCCGAGAATTACCCGAGAAATGAGACTAATCTGTAAAACAGACCAGAAATATGAGCAATAAACCTGGACATCCTGAAACAATGCAGTCAGTTGAGAGGTATGCTCAGAACCCCTAACTGCAATGAATGTGGACCAAGGCTGACAAAGTGGTGGGTGAAAGCCATTAAAATAGGGACATATCTGAAACAGTGGTGTAGATAAGCTGACACAGTTGCTGCAGCAACACCCTCCTGTCTGCTGTAACATATATTCACTGAAATAGCCAAGTAATTGAAACAGCAAATCTGCTATGGGGAATTACACATGTATTTGCAAATGTTCCAGGCACTACAGTGATGTACCAACACTGAACAACAGGCACCACTGTGAAAGTGCACAACCAATTTCACCACAGTTACAGTCACATATAAGTAAGTCAAGTGAACGGTAGAGTATACAGACTGTGTGAACAAATACATCATTGTTTGCCACTCACACAGTACTCCTACATATACTGGCCCAATTCACAGTGTAGTCTGAATCCTGACCATGACACAGGACATGTCTCAGTCTGCCCCTACAAACAAATAGACCAGCAGAAACTGGAGCAGCATGCACAGTCAAGATAAAAAAGAGAGCCACAACACTTTCTTCTACCTCCCCCTCTATACACAGCCCAAATAGCATGCACCCATGACATGTCTACACAATCCTGACAGTCTGTCAACAATGGCCAGACATACACAGACCTCTCAAATGTACAGTTCACCTCAGAATGTACAGGCTCAGGACTCATGTCTATGGCCTCTTCCCTGTAACATGTATGTGGGTCTATGACAGCACTGGTATGGTAGCAGGAAAGAAGCCAAGAAATAATAATGATAAATACTTTTGAGCCTCATAGTGCATGACATCTGGACAAAACCTGACATCATTTGTGGACAGAGGCACAAACACAGGTGTAGATTGGACATATTGCTGTCATTTACTGATTTAACAGGGTTTGCTGTAACATATCCTTTATGAGCAATATGAAGTCAGTAATACCAATGGATGTTAGTATTTACTGACTGCATTCCCCAGAGTCCCCGACTGATTTTCCAGGGACAGCAACTGTCTGGGGAACAGACAAAACATAACAGGCAAACATGTGGCCAGTCTGTGAACAGCATGCCAGTGGAGAGGTATGTCAGAGACATATCACTGACAGATGTGAAGTCACTCACTAAATACATGTCCACACAAACCCTGTCAATCTATCAACCCACCATGTGTATAACAGCACTGATGACATAGAATCTGTTCACAATTCTGGAGATAAGTCTCCCCATGTTGTTGGGCTGTCTCCAAATGCCCTGTCCTGTGAAGTATTCCCACCTACTGTCCGTGAATCTGTAGACCACCACCTCTGTAATGTCCCTCACACAGGTCTGTAATGCCCTAATAAAGGCAACATGTGGAGGTCTCCATAGTCCTGATACCCTTTCTGGCTGCATCCTACAGGAACACATGCAAGGCTTTACAGACCCATTCAGCAGTGTAGTCTACCACAGCCTAAACAACGGTGTCATCCCATCTACACAGAGGACAGACAGAGAAAGTAGATAGCAAACAAGTTATGCATTATAATGAATATTCTGAAGGAGAGAAGTCTAAAACTGAAATGTATGCCATTACTACATGACAGCAGTCCTCAATGACATGGCCAAAAATACAGTACTCTACAGTTAATATAATAATATCATATTAATATCCAATAGGAGATGCATCAAAACATACAGCTCAAACTCCAAGAACAAGACAGTGTAGTACTCAGAGTCCCAGCTTTGTATGCAGGGGTGCATGGTTCTAGTACCGAATTTTACATGGAAAATAAAAGTATTAATTCAATAATACAATATGTGTTACATTTTTGGCAACCAGTCTACTGTAGCTAGTGTAACATGTAAGTGTGAGTGCATACAACATGTGATAATACCCATGTATACACAAGTGTCCTATACAGTATAGTCACACCCCTTGCTACTGTAATGACAGCACATAGAAGCATGTTCTGCAAAGGAAATCAAATACACTTACTAAATGATGTCATTATTCTGCTACTTTATAAGACTGGAATGTGAGCAATGGTTACCAGGGCTGAGCTCTGTTTAGCAGGTTTAAGCATTGCTCAAACGTGAATGCACTTAGCTCAGCTAAGCGGATGTGCGCAGTTGTAAGCATCATTAAACGAAGCCTACACGGGTTACAAGCCTATAGGTTTCACAGTATGTTACCACTGCTTATCGTCGCGCAAACCCGCTTACAACTGCTTAAAACTGCTTTAATCACTCTGTTTCCATCAGACTCTGTTCTGCCCAGCAATAAAATAAACAGCCCTTGGAGGTCTTGAACCCAGGGCCCTGTACACAACAGCAGTAGTTATTTACCACTAAGCCATCTGAGCGACAGAAATGCCTGATGCTTTTTAAAATATACTATGCATTACAGCCACTTTACAATAGGGAAGAGACACTGTGCAATCAGGAGTGATGAGTATCTACAAATATATGCATGAAAACATACACATATATATATATATATATATATATATATAGAGAGAGAGAGAAAGATATGTATGTTGATACATATATATGTATAACAATATGTAGATATATTACCAATAAATATTGATATATATATATACATGCACATCTCAAAATGGCCATACAAACATATGCTGTTGAGAGACCACCCATAACTGGAGCAGCATTTTACAGTTGGATACAAAAGGGAACCATGCCACTGACATCTGCTCCCCCCCAGTCCAAATAATATGTAAACAGTACTCTGCTACAAAAACATGATAGGCCATACACAATGTCCAGACATACAACGACCTTTTAGCAAATACACTAACATGACTGAAGATAGTAAAGAGAAAAACAACCAGCCAGTAATTCACACACGTTTTATCATACTCTGATGTTTTGGCCAAAGCCTTCAAGGAGTAAAACATTACAAGAAACATTTGCCTTACATACAAGAAGCAATAATCACTTATAATTACATATTTAAATACACAGCCTCCAATTACACTCCTCATTTAACCCCCTGGGGATAAAGTATCACATTTAAAAATATAAATTAATTCTGTACATAACAATTGTTCTTTTATGAATGTTTGATCAAACTGAGAAACAGACTTTTTTCAAAAACAGTACCTTGTAACCCACTACTGTCTCCATGGTGAGATTTATAAAGATGTACAGCTATAGAACTGTCTTCTGTCTATCTCTCACATGATCTAATGGCCTAGTTTTAAAAGACGTCTTACTCTCCCCCACATAAAATATGTTACAAGGGCATCTAAGAGCATTCTCTATACACTGAACTCTTCAAAGTACAGAGTTGTTCATGTTGTCCAACCTTTGCCTTCAACAGGAATGACAGTGCTAAATAATGATAGACCATACCTATCGACCTCTTACAGAATGACATCTGGAAAAAGCCTGACATAATTGGGGCACACAGGCCGAAAAACATGGCCATACTTCAAATATTGCTGTTATACACTGAGAAAGTTACTGGTGTTACAGGGTTTGAGGAATATGAATGCAGAAACACAAATGGATGTTAGCATTTACTGACTGCAATCACCAGAGTATGCTACTGATTTGCCAAGGACAACCCCTGTCCGGGGAACAGACCAAACATAACAGGCAAACCTCTGGCCATTATGTGAATAGCCCTACTGTTGAGAGCTATGCAGACACACAACTTTGTCACACTGAAACCCATGTTGAAGTAGCATGTTCAGACAAACCCTTTTAAACTAGCACTATTCAAACTGTATAACAGCAATGCTCACATTCTGCCCCTATGTCTGGACCCTTCTCCACCATTTAGTTGGCTTGTCTCCACAAGTCTTGTTGTAAGAGGTATTAGCTCACACACCTCCAGGATGTCTTCCTCACAGGTAAGCGAAAGGGCCAACGCCCACATGGACTACTCAATTATAGGAGTGTGTTGCCATGACATTGGCTAGTGGAATAACTACACAGCTGCTCTGCATGCAATTAGCAACTGGGGAATACCAATTGGTGCACAGGCCATCACATGGTCATGAGCATTACCTACAAAAGTCAAGCTGCCATCTAGTCAAACCACCTCTGTCATAGACAGTGATACAGTTAAAAACAGAAGGACTGAATACAGAAAAAGTATTTCACCAAATCCACTTAAAAAAAAGGTATGTGAAACAAGCATGCAATTGAATGCAGTGGGTGGTATGTAATAATAGAAAATAGGAGTTTGACAGAATATGTCTCAACAAGACTTGCTGTACTGATGTACTGCTGAATAGCACCAATGGCCATAGCATGTGGCTCTGTCTGCAGTGACATAGATCACAGCTCAGGCCCCTGACTCAACCCAGGAAAGGACAGCTGACATTTGCCAACTACTGCAGTGTCTGTCAAACACCACTGGCTGTGCCACTGCTAGTATGCTGTACATATCCATATGTTACCTGTGAATATAACTATGATACACATTTTATCTTGTAAATATAAGAGACGTATACAGAGCATGTGCATAGTAAAGTACTGTTACAGAAGTGTGTGTTGAAATGCATGTGATATATTGAGTTCATACCATTCAACTGTACAGTCTTATAAGCACATGTGTGCCTGATATCTGTAGTCACTTACACATAGAGTTGTGTTATGTTAGGCAATCCATTGTCAAGTCTATTAACAATGATCACGTTCAGTTCCACCCAGAAGGAAAACTCGCTGTTAAACAGTAATACGACCTTTATTGTAAGCACATAACACACACAGAGTTCGTAACAGCAAAGTTACTAAGCGAAAAAAATAATAACTTTCCAGCTATAAACTAACTGAGCATAAAGGAGAGTCCAGCGTGTTGCTGATCAAGCGCTTTCATCCACCATACTGTGGATTCCATCAGGATCAATTAATCAATTAACTATACCTTTCTGAATCTTTTTTGGTGCCTAACTCCATTCAAGCAATACTTAACTCAGTTAGTTTATAGCTGGAAAGTTATTATTTTTTTCGCTTAGTAACGTTGCTGTTACGAACTCTATGTGTGTTATGTGCTTCCAATAAAGGTCGCATTATTGTTTAACAGCGAGTTTTCCTTCTGGGTGGGACTGAACATGATTCTTTGTTTGGGAAGCAGTGTTCTATTAACAATGATACCGTAACATAATAGCCTAGATATGAATGTGGGACACCCTCCGGGTTAGCACTGTGATAGCAAAGCCTACTGTGCAATCAACTTACTTATCTATGTATGTAAATACATTGTGCATGTTCTACTTGTGTGTAATATCAGTTTCAGTGCAAACAGACATAAATGTTTACAGGTACTGGTTATTGCATTGTCATGACAATGATATGGGTAGTAGAATAGGCATGATTATCAGGTTGCAATCAGAGAAGTGTGAAACTGTGTTATGACCCTCTGTCCATGCCTACCATACAAAAATGAGACCACAGAAAATCTTTTCAAAACATTTCCCACCTTGAATGTGACCCATAACCTGTACAATTCTATTGACAAACAAATCTGCTGGGGGAAGACAATATAAAACATAAAAAGCGTACTATAAACTGGTTGCATACATGTGCACACACATAAACCACTACTTGGTTGATGCACCTCTTGCAGTAATCACAGCATTCTCTTTTTGGTCACACACATGCCATAAATTAACAAAACTCTAATTAACCCCAAATGATGTTCAACTGTCCTAGTAGAATTTATTTGACATTTACCCAGTTGCCTGCAACAGCAAAATACATCTTTGGCAGAGAGTTCACAAAGCATTGAAGGGATCTCACTGTGGAAAGGTATCAGTCAGGAGAAGAGTTGAAAAAGTGTCCACAATGTTACATATACCATGGAATACAGTGCAGACAGTCATCAGACAGTGGAGATGATATGGGACAATAGTGACACTGCAAACACCTGGACGTCTATCCAAAATGGATGACATGACAAGATGACAACTGGCTATAGAGGCTGTCAGGGGGACCTACAGCAACACTGAACGAGCTGCAAGAATGCCTGCCAAGTACTGGGTGTGTACCACATGTGACAACAATCTTCTGTATTCCCCACATGTCTGCCCTATGGGATAGGGTTGCTAGATGGAAGCCTTTTCTTACACAGAAAAACATCTAGGGCTGGACAAACACTGCAAAACAGTACATCATGTCCCAAAAAAGCATGTTGGACAATGTGCATGGTCTGACGACAGCAAAGTTGAACCTTTGGCCCACAATTCCAAGAAGTTTGTTTGGCCCAAAACAACACTTTGTATCACCAAAAGAACACCGTCCCCCTGGTGAAGCATGGTGGTGGCAATATCATGCTGTGGGATTGCGTTTCAAAAGCTGGAATTGGGCCTCTACTCAAGATGAAGGGGATTATGAACAGTTCCAAATACCAACCATTTTTGTCCCCAAACCTTCAGTCATCTGCTAGAAAGCTGAAGGTAATGAGAGATTTTATCTGTCAACATGATAATGACCCCATGCATACACCCAAATCGACAAAGGAATGGTTTAATCAGATGAAAATTACAGTTTGGGAATGTGCCAGCCAGTGGCCAGACCTACATCCAATAGGAAATCTGTGGGTTGCCCTGAATAGGGCTGTGCACAAGAGATGCCCTCACAAATTGACATATTTGTAGCACTGTTGCAAAGATGGCTGGTCAACTATTACCAAGTAAAGATGTACAGATACCTCTACAGTTGATGCAAAAAGTGGCCCTCGTGCAGTGGAACGTAGTACGTGTGCTGGGAGTACGATGGCCTACAACTGTAATACTTGGCCACCCAATGGATATATTCCTCACTCACACACACACACTCAGGATACTGGTTTCGCGTGCACACACACACACACACACACACACACACACACACACACACACACACACATACACACACACACAAAAACACACACATGGGCACATGCGCGCGCACACACACACACACACACACACTCATTTGACAGGACTGGGATTAACAGGATCACGTGTTCATAGGTGTGTACCAGGCTACTGGGCATGGAGCCATGACAAGCCTAGCCCATGGGAGTACCATGGCATCATGCAACCTGACATTTTTTCCTAGTGTGTCTATCGTCCATTGCCACTTGAGTGATGGCCACGGTGACAGTTAAATTCCCCATCCACTCATCCAGATTTCACTTGAAGAGAGGCAGTGAGGTGCTCTGACATGTATGCGACATATATTGCATTACATGTCCACTTGCTGGTTATGTACCTATCCCCCAGCATGTTCTGTTGATTGTGGTAATGAGGTTGAGGTATCCATGGCATGTAGTGCATACAGATCAGAGTTTCACTAGATATGGCATTCCTAACACAGCTAGCCACACATGGCATTGTCAGTCAAGCATGGACTGGCTGTAAGTAGTCAACATGTGGCCAAGAATACTTGGAGGTATTACACTCTGTCCATATAGGACAGCTGTTTGCATGCTAGGGTCCTATTTGTGAAGTACACTTGCAGCCTCCACAGTTGTTGCAGGTGTCTAGTGAGCTACATGGCAAATGGGCCATTGTACCTGCTGGTTGGTCTACTGAGGAGAGAGTAGAGGGAGACACTGACCTCTTCCTTACTGGATGACACACCCTTACTTATGAGATGTGCCACATACAAGTTATTTCTGTCCACAGTAGCAATGTGGTGGCCATAAGAGAGGTTACTGTCAGCCTGTGTTCCCAGGCCTCTTATAAGGACTTATGTATCCATTGGACTACCAGCAATGTGTTAATTCATGGTAAACACATTGATTCCACACGGGATTGCGATATATTTCTTTCCATTCTGCCTAAGGCCAGTGTTCTGACAACAGTCAGATGTCTCAGTGGGGCCTTTATGCAGGATGTTGACATGATATGGGGATGTACACATAGCACCCACCTTGCAATTGTCTGCAAACATTGTCAGCCAGGGTCCCTTTGTGTTGTTCTGGATGTCAGAGGCTTACATGAGAAACATGAGGGGACCCATGACCAGATCCTGTGGTACTCCACACGTGACTGGTTGGCAGTTTGACATGGAGTCTGCTACCTTCACACTGTGGGTCTCATGCATGAGCCAGTTTGCAACCCACCAAGTGACATAGGGGTTGATGCCTAGATTGCTGTGTTTATCTATGATTCCTGAGTGGGAAATGGTAACACAGGATTAGAAGACCCACCTATCTTGTTTTTGTTTACTTACTGTTACATAGTTATTTCACATGGCACACAGTTTATAGGGCTACAGAGTGTCCACAGCTACCACTAGAGTGGTTGATAACAGTGGGCCCTGTACAGTGGACATTTGGAAGTGTACTGGGTGTGAAAATTTTGCAAAACACCCCCCCCCAATGGATATGGTACACAACAAAACACACACACACACACACACACAGACCATTACTGAGATTAGAACTCCTACCTATCTATGTCTACTCTAGTGTTACACAGTTATCAGATGCGCCACAGAGCTTATTCAATTTCATCTAGTCCAAAGGTACTTCTAAGGTGAATGACATCAATAGGACTACTAAATTTGGGTGAGGATGTGTAATGTGTGGTACACAACTCAAAATGGTATAACCCACACAGTATATGATTTTCACACACACACACACACACACACACACACACACACACACACACACACACACACACACACACACACACACACACACACACACACACACACACACACACACACACACACTTGCCAGTACTGGGATTAGAACTTCTGCCTATCTAGTTATTTCTACTATAGTGTTACACAGTTATCAGTTTCCAAAGACATGCATCTGGAGCATTTCTCCCTGGGCCTCCGCTGAAAACAGGCTCTGTGGAACCTAGTCGGACATTCCCGGTCAACAAATGTTAAATAAATAAATAAAATAAATAAAATCAGATGCCCCACAGAGCTTATAGAATTTTACCTAGTTCAAAGGTACTTTTAAGGTGAATGACATCAACAGGACTACTAAATTAGGGTGAGTGGAGGTGTAAAGGGTGGTGCACAACTGAAAATTGTATAACCCGCACATTATATAATTTTCACACAAGCACATACACAGTTGCCAGTACTGGGATTAGAACTCCTGCCTATCTAGTTATTTCTACTACAGTGTTACGCAGTTATCAGATGTGCCACAGTGCTTACACAATTTCACCTAGTCCAAAGGTACTTCTAAGGTGAATGACATCAACAGGACTAATAAATTGGGGTGAGGGAAGTCTAAAGGGTAATACACAACTCAAAATGGTATAACACACACAGTATATGATACACACACACACACACACACACACACACACACACACACACACACACACACACTTGCCAGTACTGAGATTAGAGCCCCTGCCTGTCTAGTTATTTGCACTATAGTGTTACACAGTTACCGCATGCACTCCAAAGCTTACTGGACTAACAACTGCACAAAGGTGCTGATAACTCCACAGCTGAGGTAAAGTATTACAGATGTCAGAAAGTCTGCCTTCACTTTTTCTCTTACATCTTGCTAGTTCTTTCTGTTTTGCACTTCAAATAGCATAATAGCTTTGCACTTCAACAGGTTATTGTATCAATAAGTGTAGCACACCTGGGAGCCATCAGCAGTACTCGTTGCTCACAGAATTAGCCCCAGTACTTAGTAGTTGTGACCACCCTTCCTGGCATGACTGAAGTGCAGTTTTCTGTGCTTTTGACTATTAACCTGGTGCACTTGTCCATTTTGAGGCACTTTTGCAACTGCCTCATGTACACAGACAACCCTCTCCTCTAAACTCCAAACACTCAGACCTGTCAGAGTTACCCCTATATCACCAAATGTGGAGATATGCACTCTCCATCGAAGACTGCACTAGCTGGTCAAGAGAATAAGGTCAACACCTGCACCACACAATGTGGAACACATACCTCAACACAACACCCACTATCACAGCCCTGACATACACTGAAAAAACATATGACAGTAAGGCACTGCATACAGCCTACCTGGCCAAGACTTTTAATATCATTCCTTAGTCAGGAATTATTACTAAACTCACCAAACTAGACATCAACCTCTATATCAGTGGGTGGGTTGCAAAATGGTTCACAGAACACACAGTGTGACAGTGGCAAAATCCAAGTCAATCTGGCAAGCAGTCACAAATGGTGTCCCACAGGGATCAGTACTGGCCTGGGTAGTGTCTTGTCCAGCATCTAATTCTTAGTAGTCCATCCCAACAAAGAGGAACTCTGGCTGACCAAGTTCACAGAGGACTGCAAGCTGGGAGCTATTAACTCCACGTGATGCAGACATCCTACAGAAAGGCCTCACTGAGACCAATGAGTGGTGTGGAAACCATAGACAGAAGCTTAACACCACAAAATGCATCATCCCCTTTGGTAAAACACTCAATTCCCAATAAGTACCACATCGATGGGAGCCCAATGAACACTGTAGGCATTATAAGAGATCTGGAGACACAGGCTGACAGCAACTTCTCCTTCAAACACCACATTGCCACTGTGGTCAGGAAGTCTTTCTATGTGTCTACTGTTCCCTCATTAGACCACTTATCAGGTATTCTGGCCCATTTGCCATGTACCTCAGTAGACACCTGCAACAGCTGGAGAGGCCACAGAAGTACCTCACAAAGAGGTTCCTAGGTATTAAACACATGTCCTAAACAGACTCAGAAGACTCCAGCTATTCTCTGTGTCATATCACCTAGTTAGAGGCTATCTGTGCTTGACTTACAAAGCCATGTCTGACCCAGCAGTTTTAGACAAGCTACATATAAAGACATCCCAATCCCTCCACACTACAAACTGTAGAGACTTCTACCTCATTACCACAATTGCCACAACATGCTGGTGGAACAGGTCCTTCACCAAGAGACTGCACATGCCCTGGAATACACTTCCCATACATGTCATGCAGAGCACCTAGCTGACCCTGTTTCAGAGAAATCTTGATGAGCGGATGGGTAATAGACAGTTCAACCCAAGGATCACTGCAGTGGCTCTACTTGATACAGGCACTGGGAAGTAACATCGGGTGCCACAATGGCAGGGCCCTTCTATGGGCTAGCTTGTAGCACTCCTTGGCCATTAGCCTACTACACACGTATGAACCTATATGGGAAATTACATCAGCAGGACTGATAAAGTAGGGCAGTGGGTGTTGAACTTATCAAAATACTTTGTCTTACAGACACACTTCGACACACACTTATACACACATACACATACTTGCCAGATGTGAGAGTACCCTACCTAACTAGTTATTTGTATCACAGTGTTACACAGTTATCTCACGTGCCACAGAGCTTATGGGGCTGAGGCCTGATGTAAGGGACTTGTAAGGTGAGTGACATCTGCAGGACTGCTAAAGTGGGCAAGGGGAAGTGTACTGGGTTCGAATGGACCCAAAAGCTTTAACTTGTAAACACACACACACACACAGACACACACACACACACACACACACACACACACACACACACACACACACACACACACACACACACACACACACACAGTTTCAGATTTGCCAGGACTGAGATTAGAACTCCTACCCAACTAGTTATGTTTACTATAGTGTTATGAGGTTATCGCACACGCCACATAGCTTACGGGGCTGAGGCCTGATGAAAGGGACTTCTAAGTTGAGTGATACCTGCAGGAATGCTAAAGTGGGAAAGGGGAAGTGCACTGGGTTTGAATGGACCCAAAATCTTTAACTTGTAAACAGACACACACACACACACACACATACACACACACACACACACACACACACACACACACACACACACACACTTACTTTAACATTTGCCTTGACTGAGATTTGAACTCCTACCTATCTAGTTATTTGCACTATAGCATTACACAGTTATTGCACGTGCCACAGAGCTTATAAGGCCGAGGTCTGACATAAGGTATTTCTATGATGACAGACATCTTCAGGACTACTAATGTAGAGCAATGGGAAGTGCACTGGGTGGGGAAGGCCTGTTCATTCCTAGATCCTACTGACATTTCTTTAAGTGTATGAACATGCCCAGTGTGACCTTCTATAGTACATGTGGGACTCCATTCCAGGAATTGTTGCACTCCAGTCTGGTTTGTTTTGTGCTACAGCCATACCTCTCAACCTGTTGGTGCAGGATATCTGGAGACAGCCTAGCAAAATGGGGGGACAATGGGCCATACAGTGATTGTCACTATTTCTCTCAGTAATGTATGGGTTGCTAGGGTTACAGGGCTTGTTTTAGCAGACATCTGACATATATGCTGTTTGACACTGTCATGTATTGTTTCAGTACCTCGTCACATACTTCGAATACAGGGTGGATGATGCACACACCAAAATTATGGGCCAAATGCTACGCATTCTTGCACAATCCAGCGTGTTGAGAGGTGTGCCTACATGCATTTGACTGCTGGAGCTGTGGAAACAGTCCAGCACCTTGGTGATATATTACAATGGTGGAATCTCTGTGCATTTCTGTTCTGACCTGGTCTGATTTCCAGTCCACAATTGGGTAATATAAGTCAGACAAGATCAGGGTGACAGGCAGACTCCAGACAGATTTGTAAGAGATAAAATATGGGTGGGGGGTGTCCCAGGGCAGACATGTTTGCCTATAGCTACCAGTGTTTTGCATAGGGGTCTGCTCAAAGGTTGACTGCACTTGGAGGGTCTTGTGTGTATCAGACTGTCTGACCAGCCTGGAGGTGTTTGTCTGACATATATGTATTGCCCCCCTCATTTTGCTTGACTGGCCACATTTTGGGGTCAGGATGTTGCATTGGATGAGTGATCATGGAAGGGTGTGTTATTCCCCATGGCTGTGGGCCAGGGTTCTATGGGTGCAGACATGTCACCATCTTCCAGGGTTAGGACTACTGCAATGAATGCATTTCCATGTTTAGACTCCTAGCGCCTGTCGACTGTACAGAGTATCACAGAATGTCCACATTCATGACTCATATATCTTGGTTATGCAAACAAATGTGGTTTTCAAGGAAAAGTGTTTTGAAAGTCACTCAGGGTTGAAGTCAGACATTACTTACATCTGACATTGCAGTTTCTGACTTCGTACTCATCAGACATTCCATGCTACTACAATCATTCCTTCAACTTTATTAAATTATTAGAGCAGTATTTCAAAGGTGTCCTTCTCTTTGGACCTTTTTCACCCCATTATTCATGGATTTGGCCAGATTTCTGTCTTTCTGACACTAGCAGGTTTTCTCCTAGCAGTTAGCAGCATGGCCTTTCTTTGCCTTTTTTAGACTGCGTTATGTTGGTGTTATGGACCCCATGACATTCCCTAACACGGCACTGTGGGTGAGGCATGGGCATTTGCCACAGGCCTGTAGGCCAGGTGTGACAGATGCAGGCCATCTGTAGCAAGGCAGTGCATTCTGATATGTTCCCATGCTGGCAGCCATGGACAACCCTGGGATGGCACCAGTAAACTGTGGGTTTTGCTGATAATTGCTTTCTGTGTGTGTTGAGCCATCACTTTAGTTGATGGCTGGATGCTGCTTAAGGCTAGGGACATGTTACTGCATTTCTATGGGACTATGGGGTGGTGACACATCTGTACACAATACACATCTGAAGAGACTATGCTGATATTTGCTTAATATTTTGGTCTCATTTAGCATAGTGGTGTGCCCTATCTTTCAGACTACAGGCATAACAGTATCGACCACAGGTCAGATTGTTCTGGCATAGACATTTGTACTTTAAGAATTCTTACTTTTCAAAGCCATACTGCCACTGCCAGACCTGCTATGATATCACTGTGTAAAAGTCTGCGGATGGCGATTTTATGGATATCGCCATGTGGGGGCCTTTGCCAGGCATTTCTGTATGGTTTTCTACAGCTGATCTGCTGGGTGAGGCAGGTGGTGGTTATGGGACTCCAACTTTGACATCCATGCATGTGACCTATGACTCCCCCAGTTATTTGGCTCACCACATATACTGCAATGGTATATGTCAACTAGGGTGGCACTGCATGGTGTGGGTAGGCCAGTACTGGGGATACACTTCCTACTGTCCCACAGAGCTTTCAGTTGTCTGCTGCTATCCCAGTTAGCCACCCATTCCCTTGCATGCTTGATCAATAACATAGATATGTTATCAAAAAATTCCACTCCATTTATTTATTTTGTTAAGGAGACTGGCTTACCTTGTGCCTGAGGCTGTTGTGAGGATGGTGCTTGAGGGCTGACTATGTCGGATGCATGCAATACACTGCCTATACATAGTAAGGTATAGGTGGTGTGATGTTTGGGATCCATTTTAATGTGCGTGCGAGTCAGACAGAGAGATCAGTCCCTGGGGCCCTACAGTGTCAGTGTATGTGCTATGCGTTGCCTCTTTGCCAAGGCCAGGGCATACTGGGCACACCTCCGTCTGCCTACAGGAGCAGGCTCAGAATGTTCCTCCTCTGGGTCTCTCTGTGCCTGTGGAGACCTTGGCAATGGTGGGGGGCTGTGTGGCCCTTCCCCATTTTGTTCCTGTTGCAGCTGTTTCCGCAAGATCATATTGTGTAGCATGGCACATACTATGAACATGTGTGCACATGTGGCTGGAGAGTACTGCAAGGCTCCACCAGATATGGCAAGGCAGCAGAACCATGACTTCAGCATCCCAAACACACACTCTATAATGATCCTGGTTTGTGCGTGTGCCTCATTATGGCATTCTTGTGTGGGTGTGTGCGCACTTCTGATGGGTATCATCATCTACGGCTCCAGTGCGTAGCCAGCATCATCCACCAGCTGGCCATATGGTATGTCCCCACTGGCAAATGCCGTTACAGCTGTGACAAATGCCAGATGTGGAAGTTGTGATAGCTTCCAGGGCTGCCAGCATACACGTTCATGATAATGCCCTGGGCATCTCACACGACCTGGTAGTTGATGGACTGGAACCCCTTGCAATTTACGTAGACCCTACCCTGATCACCGGGTGGTGCTTTGATGTGGATGTGCATGCAGTCTATGGCACCCAGAACCTCCAGGTATTCTGCTACATGGTGCAGGAGATGCATATTACTGGTCCTCTCCTCACGGATGCTGGGGAACTGAATGTGCTCAGTGGCATGTTGTTGCATTGCATCCAGGAAATGGTGGGGTATCCTGGACGCAGATGCCTGTGAGACCCCCATGATATCCACAGTTGGTCTTAGGAAAGTATCTGTAGCTAGTATTCTTAAGGCTACACATACCTTGGTATCCACTGGGATGGATTGCCCCATGTTGGTTCTAGCTCTGAGGCGAGGCTGGCACAGCTCAACAAATTGCTGAAGTATGTCCCTATCCACCCTGTAATGCTCTACTATCTCCAGATCATGTAGCCCCTGGTAGGTTACCCTGGGTCTGAACACTCTTCTCCTCCTCCTCAGTCTGAGTTGGTTGTCAGCAATTTCCTCCTCACCACCCTCAGTCTCTAGCACATACTGATATATCAGAGCAACAGCAGCCCCTAACATGTTTTGTTAGACTTGTCAGTTTAAAATTCCCCTGAATGTGTACACCAGTGGTGTAGAGTTTGTGGGAAAAAACAGACTGAACAGTGTTTGCATAGTTTATAATAGTGTGCTGGGCTGCTGCCTGTGTAATTGGCTGATTCTGATACATTCCACCTGCCAGGTATGGCTGTTCTCCTTGATTGCTTTCCTTCCGCAGTTTCCCTTCCCATTTCCTCCCCGTTTAAGTCATGATGCACGCCGCGCATTCCCGGTGCTCAAATTTGAACAGTTCTGCTATCTCCTGTCATTTTTTTTTTGTTTTAGGCCCGGTACGTGCTGCGCAGACCCACTTCGCTAAAGTAAACACTTTTAAGCACAACTGGCCCTTCCTAGATGTGACCACGCTCTGCATTTCATGGAATAGGAAAATAATGCCTCAGACACAGCCCCTGCCTTAGCTGTGCTTAGCTAAGGGCAAACATGGGCCACTGAGCTCAAATGTGCTTACAGCAAGCATCACACACCCCCTTTTCATGTTAGGTGCTCCTCCTGTCTACACCGTGGTGTTAGAGCACCTACATGGTTAGGTGCAGTCTGACACTTAGATGAAATTTGTGATTCAGTAAAATCCCTTCATTTGCATACACCACTGCCTTACTCCTGAGTTACGACACTTACACTGAACCTTTCCCCTTAGCAACCACTATTCCCTGGTATTGTTTTCATTCTGCATGCCATTGACTATAATGGCAACATGCAGATTTCTCTCAAAATTGACCCCCCCCCCTTTTTTTTCGGCACAATCCCATTTGCACTACACTGCCCTATGCTTAAATGGCCGACATCGGTTAAAAAAAAAAAATTATTTTAAAAAATCTAAACTATTTTTCATGCCAATTGCCATATATTTGGCCACTGGCATGCCTAATAAATGGAATACATGCTTTATTTGAGGCTGTCATGCCTCTGTATTCTTATTTGCAGAAATGTATACAGCTAGTAACTGAACACATTTCTGCAGGTTATACTATTCCTGCACACTTGCTGAATCGCTACTTCACCTCATTTGCATGGTTTTCACCAGCAAATGAGGAAATTTAGCATAAGGCAGTGGTGTCCGTGCAGGAATAGTGTAGGAGCACTCGTGCACTTCTTGGGAGCCCTTTGCTGAATTGCTTGGCGGACATATTACATGCAGCAGCTCCTGCACTATTACTGCATGTCATGCAGGGCTTGATGAATCCCAGGATATATGTTTGATAATATAGTTAAAAATCAACTCTATAGGGTAGCCAAGTTAAACATGGTTGATGAAAATATGTGCATACAATTAAATAACACCAGTAAAGATTTTCTGAATAGAGGATACAATAAGAGAAAAGTGCAAAGCATATGTGAGGAAGTTAAAAAAATGTAGGTTCACTAAAGCTAAACCTAATTTTTCAGAGAATACTCAAGATGAAGTAGTTACCGCATGTAAAAATGATAAAATTAGATGTTTGCTTACATACAACTGAAACACGATTAATGTTAAAGAAATTATTATGAAACACTGGCACATCTTACAAGATACACCAGCGCTGCAAACGGTAGTCGAGTACAGATTGTATTTTGATCATAAGAATCAAAGTTTGAAAAAAGATGTTATGCTATAAGGAGCAAACACGTTTGCATAGAAAGACACAATCTAATAAGAAGGGAACTTCTGAATGTGGCAAAAGTACTTTCTGTAGTTTTATATGTAATGATAAGACTTTTATTCATCCTGTTTCTAAGAAGAGCTACAGTATGAATGCATATGGTAATTCTGAAACTCGAGATATTATTTACTTGGCTAGATGTGTTTTATGCCAAACATATTATGCGGGGAAAACAAATCAAAGATTAAAAGACTGCACTTGCAATCACCTCTGGGATTAGAAGAGAAGTAGTTACGAATGCCCTATTTAAGCATATTAAAGATAAGGGACCTGAACATAGTTTTAAGTTCTCTATTTTGATAGTTATTAATAATAATTTACGTGGGGGAAGTGTTACTGATCAAACTGAAAAAGAAGAGTTTAATTGGATTTTACATTTAGGAGTGCAAACTGTGCATGACCTAAATGGCTAGGTTTCTTTAAAACCTTTATTAAAGGAATACCATAAATGAACATAATTATCTGATCATGTGACTATTCTTTTGTATAAGTACAGACACTGTTACCCATCATTATGACTGAAGAAGCCTTGTACTAGGTAAAAAATTTTTTTACTAGCGTTTTTAATACTCCTTTGTAGTAAATAAACTTTATTTGCTAATTAACTGCTCATGGTTCTAGACGTGACTTTTGTTTGTTTTATACGGTCTCCACCTCTCCCCTCTAGGCTTTCAAATATTAGCTAAAACATTCTCCTCCCCCATAGTGCCTTTTTTAGGCAATGCCAAACTGAAAGTACTTTTGACATAAATCAAAACCAAGAAAATCTAAACGCATTACTTCTCAGTGCTAGGAGCCTAGACAAGAAACTCCACTACCTACAAGTTCTCCTCACCCTAGAGAATGCTGACATCTGTGCAGTCAGTCAGACATGGTTTAAAGCCATGGACAGCACACAGGCAGTGCAAGGCTTTAATGCCTTCCACACATTTAGACCAGTTACTACACAGATTGGAGTTAAAGGTGGAGGTGTCTCAATTTACGTCATAAATAAAGATACCTCAAGGCTGGTAAAACAGGATGATGCAATTGACTTTCTCCATGTTCAAGTGGGTCTATATTAGAACACTGAAGTTTCAGAACTTTGAATGTTCTAATATCGACCCCCAGTAAGCGAAAGCTGAAAATAGCGAAGTTTCAGAAAACCAAATTCTTTCCTAGGGAAAGAATTTGTTGTCCTTTCCTGTCGCTTCGCTATTTTCAGCACTGTGGTGGAAAGTTACGGGTCGGGTTCAGGTAAGTGTGCGATTGTGTGGACATGAGGGTTAGGGTGGGTTAGGGCGCAGGTCAGGTAAAGTGTGCGAATGTGTGGACGTGAGGGTTAGGGCGGGGTAGGTGAGTTAGGGTTAGGGCACGGGTAAGGTGTGTGTGCGATAGTGACGGACCTTAGGGTTAGGGTTTGGGTTAAGGTAAGTGGGTAGATAGTGGTGTATGTACAGTTTAGTGTAGGGTTAGATGTAAGATTTTAGGTGTATGTGTGTGGATTGCTGTTTGTTTGGTGTGTTTGTGTTATGTGTATGTGTTTTGGAACAGCAAATTTTATCCCTAGGAAAAAAAATCGCTGTTCTGAATTTTCGATGTTATCAGTTTTCGGTTACTAGGGGTCGATATTAGAACATTTGAAGTTCTGAAACTTCGATGTTCTAATGCAGACCCCGTTCAAATTACCAAAGGCAAATTCCCATACCATGTCCTTGCAAGCTATAGGTACCCCGCTATATCCCAGGAAACCACTAACATGTATTTAAGCTTACTGGAAACACTCACCATCCAACCCAATACTATATACATGGGTGAGTTTAATAAGCCCACTATTAAATGGTAATCATATACAACACCAAACGTGCAGACACAGAGATTCCTGGATGTTGTAAATACAAATGTCCTGGACCAGACTGTCAGTATGCCAACCAGAGGTGAACATATACTAGATATGGTCTTCCCTAATATCAGAGAGAACTGCACACCTACTGGTGTAATGTCCTCTCTGGTAAGGTCAGACCACAAAATGGTCTCCTTTAAAGTAAAAATAAAACCCAGAAACCCAGCTAAGCCTGGAATGTCCAGGAACTACTCTATGACTAACTTCCTACTATTATGCGATAACCTGGCAAAATTTCAAGCCCCATAAATACTGTGAATACTGCTGCCTATGCAAAGCTGTTCAGATAAACAGTATACAAGCATGTTTATAGCTGCATAAAGGCAGCTGTAATCACCAGGGATAAGTACAAAACTAACTAAAAAAAAAACAAGTCACCCTGGTGGAATCACAACATCAATAGGTTGTATAAAAGAGGGAAAACAATCATAACAAAAAGTATGAGGTGCAGCACCAAGCAGGATAAAAGCACTCTCATCAAACTAAACAATCAACTCAGAGGACAAATAAAGTCTATGAAAGTCAAATTTTAGGTTAATTTGGCCTCCCATGCCAAGGACAACCATGTGGCATTATTTAGCTATGTAAAACACAATTTGCATAGCTCATTCTTAATGGAGATGATATAGCAGATCTACTGGCAGACAAATTCACCCCTAACTTTACCCCCTTCTCTCACCCTCAGCCTACTCTCAAAAAATACCATCAGATACAGCTCCTCTACTGTCACTATGGAACGGGTCCTCAATATGATCTCTCTAAGGCCAAGAACACTGCATTGATAGGCTCAAACAATATCCCAGGATGCCTTCAAAATAGCATGAAGCATATCCTGTCAGGTCCTCTGGAACTGCTAGTTAACAGTAGCCTCCAAAGTGGCACTGTGCCTCAGGAATGGAGGGCAGAAACAGTCATCTCTAGACCCTGGAATCTACAGAGCCATAAGTCACAGTAGTCTCGCATACACAGTCAAGGAAAGAATTATAATGGAAATGATCAATAATGACATAGGAAACCTTCAGAAACTGGACCCAACCCAGTTTGGTTTTGTCAAGGGCAGGTAATGCCTACTCAACCTAAAGGACTTCTTTGAAAAGGTCACCAAAGCAATGGATGAGGGCAAAATGGTTCACACTGCCAACCTTGACCTGGCTAAGGTATCTGACACAACACACTTGGGCACTGTTAATAAATTCAATATGTTAGGTATAAACCCATATGTCACCCTGTGGATACTCAGCTGGCTGACAGGATCCAGAAAGTTAGAATTGGGGGAGATCCCCTCTATAATGAGGAGAGCCCCTCAGGGATTGGTCTTGGGACCACGTTTTTAAGGGCCTCTGGCTGACCAAATTTGCAGATAATTGCAAATTAGGAGCAGTCATAGAATCCCCCACCAACACTAATGTTCTCTACTAAAGGTTGATACAGGCAAAAATAAATTGCGTCAGAACCATGGACTAAAACTAAATGCCAAAAAATGCATAATAGCATCGTTCGGGAAGTCATCCACTCCAGGTAACTATCACATTAACAAGCCCCTAACAGTCGACTCAGTAGTCAGGGACTTGGGGCCACACTTAGTAATCAAGCCTTTTATCATCACGTACCTAAAGTAGTGAGGAAATCATTCTATGTTATGCTACAAAGGTAAGGCATCTAGGACCAAGGAGGTTACTGTTCCACTATATTCAGCATTCATCAGACTTATCATTCAGTACAATGTCTCCTTTGGTATGCATCTAACCAGGTACATCCAACAGCTACAACGTCACAGAGTTTTGTCACTAAAAAAATATAGGGCAGAAGTAACATGTCTTCTGCAGGTCACCGCAAAGCCCTATCTCTGTATTCTGGCTCATACAGGCTGTTGAGGAGAGACTAACGTCTGGCATACAAGACACTGTCAGACCCCACCTTGATGGACTTCCTGTATATCCACAAAACAAACAGCATCAGAATTATCCATTCTAAAGAATTAAACATTGCCTGTGATATAAATAGGACCTGCTGGAGAGACAGGTATGTATCCCACAGACTACCCTTCCCTGGAACAGGCTCCCACCATGTGAACAATAGTTTCTCCCTAACTCAATTCAAGTATAACTTGGACAACTACATTGGGAACAGGAAATCCATTCCCATTTTGGCACCTGTGTCTTTAATGGATACTCAGTCTATGAATGGTTCATCTCCCAGCCCCCTGCTTGTAAATGTTTAATCTCCCAAGCCCCTTATCACTGGTTCTATAACTTGTCAGAGATTTGGGATCCATGGCTAGGCTTAAAAAGACACTAGTGGTCATTAGCTTAGTACACATTTATGAACCTATGAATGTAACAGACAAATTAAGGGCAAGACCTGTGTTCATACTGGTGGAAACACAGTCCGGAGATTTATGCTCAAATGTCTGTGCATGTACCCATATGCCCACAGGCCTAGGTCATACATCACACATATGGCTCTATGGAAGGTTTTGGCTTTGGTACTCTGGCTGGAAGTCCAGGTTATTTGATGAGAAAACCCAACAGTTTGGAATACTGCAACAGTAATCTAAGGAAGGACATCAAGTAGGATTTTTTGAAGGAGAGCCAAGCAAGATGTTCATCTGCAGAATATGCTCAATATACAACACTGCAGTGGTGACAATTACAGACCCAGTACTAGGTATAGGATCACTGAACCACAGGATCATAATATCATAGGATATACATGGCAAATTTGACCAGAGGCCATGATAAACTTGCCAACACCCATCCTCAGGCCCTACCTCCTCTTACAAGGAGGGTTAGCACCTGTAAGTCTGGGGACAAACTTGAGGGTACCCATCCACCTTCCAAGTCACATCTGAAAGATGACAGGGAATCACACTGTTTAATTTATACGGGAGACTCCAAAGGAGCAAGAGGAGATATTGAGTGATGAACATATATATTCCCTGGTACAGGTTGAGATCTCTGGTTCTGGTACTGTATACGTCTGGAACACTGTGCAGAATCCACACATCCTAAGGTGGGATTATTTGAGGGACAATTTGGTAGTTCTTTTCCTTTCCCCACACCTTTCTTGAGTGCATACATGTGCACTACATGAACATCCAATCTGAGATACAGGTTAATTGGAGTGTGAATGGAGAGAGAAGACAGCAAGCAAAGGAGAGTAGAATTGCTGAATCTGAATTCATCTTCAAGTCTTGGCGAGTACCTTCACAAGGTGGACCGTATTTTTCACAAATCTCACCAAGAAGACACTGATATATACACTGTATTTTATACAGCATATACCATGCACTGAAGTAGATTAAAAAACAAAAGAAGACAGCTGGGTGCACAAGAATCACGATAAAAAATAGATATGATAAAAATGATTACGAGAAAAATTTATGGAAACAAAAATACTTCTACAAAAAAAACTGTCAGAAGGTTCAAATAAAAATTTATGTTCATTAATACAACAGATTTATAAAAAGCATTATATAGACTAAGAAACCTTGGGCCATTTGGAAAAAGAAGCAACTGAGGAAGTGCAAAAATATAAAGAACAAAATCTAGACATTTTAACTTTTTATTATATTTTAACAAACATCAATGAATAAATACAAAATCCAAGCATCAAATAAAAACAAACAAAACTATATACACAGTCAATAACAAATATTAATGAGACAATAACATCAATACTTTTCTAACAAATCTTTAAGTTTTTGCCAAGCTAACTTCTTATGAGTAACATTCATAGTTTTATTATACATAGTCTGTACTTCTTTATTACACACATTTGTTGCTAGATTAATAAACTCAGAAAAAGAGAGGATACTTTTAGTTTTCCAGTTCATTGTAATAACTTTCTGGCAATAGCCAGGATAGACCACGGGAGAAGTACTTGATTTCTTGGAAAAGGATGTGGCATAGGGTCATTAAATAGAATCAAAGATTCAGTAACGTTACATTTGTCTGACCATAAGGCTTTAACAAACTTTCCAAATTCCTTCCAAAATGAAACAACAGCTTGACATTTCAGAATCATATGCGTCCAATCTGCCTCCAAATTACTATTACGTTTCCAGCATCTTAAATTGTCTTTTTTGTAAAACATAACTATTTTATTCGGTGCTAGAAAACTCCTATGCAGAAACTTCCAACTAAAGATTTTCCAATAAATAGAGGATATGGAGTTACTTGCATATTTTAAAAACAGCCTCTATTAGTTTCTGAGAATGCATCTTTAGTTATTTTTGTAGAGTACTACAATGGGATACACCAAAGTCCCAAGGTTTGTGGTTATGTTTATATTAAAACATTCCAAACAGCCAATAGTATATGCAACAGGAAATATCAAGAACAGTAGGTGTTTAACCAAATGATCACGATCCATTAATGTTTTGAAAAATATTAACATATGATTAATACCAAATGTGTATATGTTGGTATTTCTATTATGTATACAATAATCATTTAGAACCCAATATATTATACTGACATCTGCTGAAACATTAACTCTTATTCTAGGTGAAATACCTGAGGCTAAAATTATGTCATGTAAAGTTTCCAATTTGAGCTATATGATGAGTTTAGCCAAAGACTTACAATGTTTAAAATAGATGATTTAATGTAAAGTTCAATATTAGGGAATGCAATACCATTCTCCTCCCAGCGTTGTATATGCCAATTATAAGATATTCTTGGTTTTTGGGGATACCACAACAATTGTAATAATATACAATTTAACCTTTTAATGATTTTTAGATGATAATAAGAGTAAAGACTGAGCAATATATAAGATTTTTGGCAAAATTATATTTTTATTAATGTATGAATATCTTCCACTGATAAATATATTTTATTCCCACTCTCAATTAACTTTGCTATATCATTAACTAAAACCATTATAATTTAATATTGCTGTTTCCTTCCATCTGGGTTTTATATTGATTCCTAAATATTTAAGTTATTTCCCAATTAAATTCTTTGAAATTTGTTAATATGAGGGCTACTGTTTTGTTTCTTAATAATGTTTCTGTTTTATTATGATTAAAATTTTAGACCAAAATTTTTCTCAAAGTATTTTATTGAATTAGTAATGCCTTCTAATGAAGATTCAATTTTACTAGCAGTTAACAAAATGTCATCAGCAAATAACTGAACTTTGGAATTATAATTATCATTAATAGAAAAAAAAATATTTTACTGTTTCTGACATGTTGCAAAGGGTTCAATTGATAGGTCAAACAATAATGGAGATAATAGGTATCCTTATTTTGCTCCTTTTAAATTTTGAAAAGAGCTAGAGATAAATGATCCACATTTGGTAAAAGAAAAGGTATTATTATATAACTTAATTATCTCTATAAATCTTGAAAAAAAAAAAATATTCTTTAAAGTACTTTTTGAAGATAAGCCCAATTTGAGTCAAAAGCTTTATCGCTATCTAGACTCAGTGCTGCCAATTCATTTTTACCTTTATTAGCAATATCTATTAAACATAAAAGTGTAATGATGTTGTATTGCACCTTTCTTCCTAAAATAAGGCTGGTTTGATCTTCATTAATTAAGTTTGATATTACATTATTTAAACCTTTTGCCAGAATAGCCATCAAAATTTTATAGTCCACATTTAATAAGGAAATAGGACAATAGGAAGTACATAGTTTAGGATCTTTGTCTTGCTTCAAGACAGGAGATATCATTGAGAATTTCCAAGAAGGTGGGATAAGCAACTTCTAACTTCACTAAATGTATTTATTAATAATTCTAAAATATTATCTGGAAATATTTTATATATTTCTGGAATCAAACCATATAGCCCAGGTGCCTTATTATTTTTCAAACTTTTTATTTGTTCTTTTAGTTTGCAAAGAGTCAGAGGTTTGTGCAACTTATCATTTTGTTCTTTGATTTTTTGTTTTACATTTTCTTTAAAAAAATCTGAAAAATTACTATTGCATAGTGTTAAATTTCTGTTATTAATTTCTTCACAGTGTCTCCTAAAAGTTTCTAAAATATCCTTTAAGTCTATTGCTTTTTTAAATTTATTATCTACTTGATATGTAGTTTCTTTAATGTGGTTTATGCTAATTAAAGTTTTTGATCCAATTGCTAATCTATGTAAATTTTTAGGATGTAAAGTATAGGTTTGTAATTTAAGCTTTTCCATGTTTATTGAAACTTTATGGTGTAACATTTCTATGTACTTTTGATTCACTTTCTTTAATTGTGCATTTATATCTTTATCAAAGGGATTTCATTTTAATTATAATTTATCAATTTTTATTTGACGTACATATAATTCATTATCTCATTCCTTTTTTTTTAACAAATACCAACTCTTTATTCTACCATAAATACAAACCTGTAATGCATCCCACAGGACAGCATCAGAATCTTCAACATTATTATTAATACCCATAAATAGTTTCAGTTCATTTAAAAACATTCTCCACATCCTTTAATTTAACTATATATGCTAGTGGTCTTTGCCAAAACACTAACTCACTAGGCTTTAGATTAAGCTTAAAAGTAACGACATTATGATCAGACAAAGGACAAGATATTACTAGTACTACTACTACTTTTGAAAACAACCCACTGGAAGCAAAAACTTTATATTTGTTTGGGTGCCAAATCTATATGAATAGTAAGTAAAGTTCCATTTGTTTGCCAGTTTTAACTCTTGTACATCTCTAAGATTCATAGTACTAGTAAAATTGTTTAGCTGTTTAGCAGTAGCTGTTATTTTAGGTTTTTTATCTTTGGACATGTCTTTTTCTGACAATATACAATTGAAACCTCCAGCTAACAGGATATCACCCTTTGCATGTAAAGCTAAAATGTCAAGGTATCTTTTTGCTATTTTAGATCCAAGTCCAGGAATCCAATAGATGTTAGCAAATGTATATATTTTCCCATTTCAAACACAATTAGCTCCATCATACCAATGTAAAAATCAATTACTTTAGGTATATTAAATGAGCTCTTCCATAGTATTATGATGCCTCTCATCTTAGAATTATAATATGAATCCAAAAGTATTGAATATTCTTTATCAGTTTATCAAAATATTTTTTAATAAGTGTGTTCCCTGTAAAAATACTACATCTTCTTTATTTGTTTTAACATATTTAAATAAAATACATTTCTTCATGCATTATTTAATCCATTTATATTTAACGAGATGCATTTAAGTATTGTCTGGGTTAATGATGTTACGATACAATTACCTTAGCTTAATCATATTAGTATCATTATTCCTTGAAGATATAGTCCATTTAATACTTACCTTATAGTGCTAAACACTAAAGATGTTCTAGAATCATTACGATTCATATTACAGTGCCTCTTCATGAGATTCCTATTTGTTCATTACCCTTCTCCCATAATATTCATATACAGAACATTTACTTAAAGATTGCAAAACATAACTTATTAAATAAGCATTACTTCATTAGAGCAATCCACACAGCACAGGAAGAATACACATTTGATAAAATATAGTCAAACGTAAAAATATAGTTTGCTTTTAGCATATGATCTCAGGTACAGTCAGTGGCATTTATTAAAACATTTTAACCATAAAAACCTTTTCCAATTAAGAACATAAATAGAGTATTAGAATACATATTTACTTACTATTATACTAAATACCTTATTTCTTGTGTCAATAATTCAAAATCACTTGTTCATATTACCACAAAATTTGGTATTAATACATACAAGGTTTATGTCAATTTAGTATTTTCTTGGGTACCGTCAATGTTATGAACTTACAGGTAATCTATTGTTAAGTAGATGAAACAACAAAAGAATCCACAACTTCGATAACAAATTTATTTCTCTCTCTCTGATGTCTCGGCCGTAGCCTTCAAGGAGTATAAACCTTACAAATACCAGCACTAAATTTATACTTATTCATAAGACAATTATACAATAAATCAATTAGTTATAAATGAATTCAATTCATTACATCAAATCAGTGCTCTCCAATTAAGGTCTTCATTAAGACCATGGGGATATAAAGTATTAAATTTCAAAATATATACAGCTTCTTTATATAATAAAGTTTGTTTAATATTAACACTGACATGACGTGAATGATGTATTTGCTCCAAAACAGTACCTTGTAACCCCTCATTTTTACTCTGATGAAAATTTCTAAAATGCATAGCCACAGAACTTTCTTCCTTATTATTAATAATGTCCCTAGCATGCTCCAAAAGCCTAACCTTAAAAGCCCTTTTGGTCTCTCCAATATAAAATTTATCACAAGGGCATTTAAGTGCATATATCACCCCTTCAGAATTGCAATTAAAAACATGACATGTTTTAAAACTAACATTATTAATACAAGAAAAATGAGAAACTATAAAATTACAGGCTTTACATTTGCCACATCTAGAAGTACCCTCCATAGATAGACTGTATTGTACACTGGCTACAGGCATAATAAATCTACTTTTTACTAAAAAATCTTTAATATTTTTCCCTCTTCTATAAGAAAATTTAAGATGTGCATTCAACCATAATGACACACTACTTAAAGAACTAAAATATTTCCAAAAATGGTTAATCATTTTAACCAATTCAACACTAAAACAACCAAAAGTTGTAACAAAATATAACACATCCTTCTGTTTATTATTCATATCATTGTACTTTACTAGATCTCTATTAAACAAATTATCAGTAACTTTTTTACACCTATATCCAAAAAACCACATATAGCTATTTGTTATTATTTCCTCACTATAGCCCCTCTGATAAAACATTTCTATTAATAAACTAAGTTCCTTTTTAAATACAACCTCATTATTACATAATCTAGAAATTCTTACCATTTCTCCATACGGTAGAGCTTCTATTGTATGGGGAGGGTGACAGCTAGTGCCATGAACATATTGTATACCTCCATCAAACTTTCCATTAACTGATGTCACTAGATCTTTACCATTAACAATGTTCAACATGATGTCAAGAAAAGAAATAGAAACACCCTTTTTAAACCCATCAAATTTCAAGGAAAATCTATTATTATGTAGATCTAAAATGAATTGATCTACTAAAGCTTCACCACCTTCCAACAAAAAAATCAAATCATCCACAAACCTATAATATTTAATAACATATTTACGAAAAAAATAGTTCCTATATAAAAATTCAGACTCAAAAAGGCCCATAGCAAGATTTGCATACATAGGGGCAAAAGCTGCCCCCATAGCTGTGCCTTGTTTTTGTCGATACAAACAATCATTAAATTCAAAAAAGTTTTTGGTTAAAGAAAAATAAATGAGTTCAACAATATATTCTGTAGCCGGATGATCACCTAAGAAAAACCTTACAGCTTCCATACCAAAAGAATGACTAATATTGGTATATAGACTCTTGACATCAACCGTGACCCAATACATACATTTATTCCATTTAACATCTCTTATCTTGTCTAAAAAATCAAAGACATCAGAGATGTAGGATGGCAAAGTCTTGACTTTAGTCAAAAGAAAATTGTGTAGAAAAACACCTAAACTATGCAGAAAATAATTACATCCAGAAACAATAGGTCGCCCAGGTGGAACTCTCAAATCTTTATGTATTTTAGGCAGACAATAAAAGGTGGCCATTTTACATCCTTCTATTTTAAATTTGTTTTTTAAATCTGTTGCAGAAAAATAACCAAGCCTTTGTTCTTTATCCATTAGTTCTTTATACTCATTTAGGGCAACATTATATGAATCCTATCCCACCTTTTCATAAACTGTAGTGTCATTTAAATGATCCATACACATTTTAAGATATTGGGAAAAATGCATAACAACCAACTTATTGCCCTTATCAGACGGTTTAAAATAATTTCTCTATTTTTACTCAATGCTACTAGAGCTTTCCATTCTTTAAAGCATAAATTATATTGTATATTACCTCTATTTTTCATATACTCACTAAATGCAGATTCAATAGAGAAATTCAACATATTCACAAAATGCAAAACATCATTATTTAGAACTGGAGGTATAAAACAACTAGTTGATTGAACATATTCAGTATCAAACCTATAATATGCATCAGGAATCTCCCCTGATGTACATGAATAAAAGCTTTCCGAAGAAACATCCATACTGTCTTCAGAAGATGCAGAACATGAGCGATTGTGTATATTACCAAAAAAGTTCTTTAAATGTAGCTTTCTACCAAATCTATACACATCACTCTTCATTTCATGTACACGAGAAATTACAGTAGGAATGAACTTTAGTCCACGATTAAGAACAGCAAGTTCAATATCAGTAAAAAAATGTCCCGACAAATTAACAACATAGTCATTTATAGGAGGTAATAAAGAGGAAGAAGTGTCACCATTTACCTCTTTTATGTCCCCCTTGTAAAGGTTGTTCTCTTGATGAAGGGCCATAAAATTCACGTTGGCGTTTCTTTCCTTGTGGACCTCTGTTGAAGTTATTGGTCTCTCCACGAAAAGTTTGATGAAATCTTTCAGATTGTTGTGGCACTGGCATCGCAGGAAATTCTGTGTCAATATTTTCCACCTCTTCATACGAAGTGTAACCACCTTCCGACGCTGAAAGTGAAGAGTTGTAATAACTATCATTCCTAGAGTCTCTTTGAAACTGCACGCGCTTACGTGGCTTATTACGACTGGCTCTCGACAAGAAAGCTCTACTGTTCTCATAATCCCGTATATCTCTGAGTAGTTTCCCCTTCTTTCTTTCTACTAATAAGGTCTCATAATCTTTTAATTTCCCATTCATAGTACTAAGGAAATCATCCATAGCAGAAGCAGGAGTACAGGCTGATAAATTATCACACAGTTTTTTTATCTCCAAACCCAATTCCTTTTGTTTAATTCTATCACATTCGATTAATATGTGTACCCATTCGGAAACACATTTGTGAGCTGCTGCAACCCAATGTTTGTGGAAAGCAGCATCAATGTCATTTGACAAATCAAAGGGGATAGTGGGATCTTTATAAACTCTGAGCCCCCTCGGTGTTATACCTATATCAATGTACTTCTGTAAGCCACAAATATTAAAAAATGTGGTAGTCTCTTTCCACATATTTTTTTCAAGTTCATCAAATAAAGACTTACTTTCAGTACTAATAGATGTCGGCAATTTGCGACCCACATTATTAAAGGGATTCGGGAAACGCTTGCGTCTATCATCTTCCCATTTTTCCCAAACAGTTGAATTATTACCAGCTGAGTTCCTTTGGGAAGAATTACACTCTCCACGATCTGAGGTGTTAGCTAAAAAGTTATCTAACGACATTTGAGTACCATCCATTGTCTCACGAAAAATACGAGGCAGATGAAGTTGAGGATCAGTCGACATGTATATAAACAACCCAAAACCAGCAGGAAACTAGATGAAACAACAAAAGAATCCACAACTTCGATAACAAATTTATTTCTCTCTCTCTGACGTCTCGGCCGTAGCCTTCAAGGAGTATTGTTAAGTATATTCACTTAAGTATGCTGACAATAGCTATTCATTTTAACAGTCTTTGCATGTATCTTGGAATAGATTTCATAAATAAAATTATCTTTCACCAAAGGAGCAACACTAAATTAAATTATGTATATTTAAACAAAGCTCCAATTAGTTGTTTTTAGCCAAGCAATAGTCTGTCTACATATAACACATTAGCAGAAAAAGTATGCATATTTGCAGCTTTAAAATGTGTCTTGGCCTTTAAATAATTCACGTCTAGTTTAACACAGCATTTATCAGTTGCTGTTTCCATTCAGTTTAGTGTTACAATGCATAGGCACTTTAAATACATTTCAATGTTTTTTTTTTTAACGCTCATATCTATTTTAAACATTGATTGTATTTCTCACAATTAAAAACAAAAATAATCAAATATATTGCAGTTGCCTTGCTGTGCAACTGTGATTCAACTTTTTGTTGTAGTGATCCATATTAAAGCAGACTTTTAACGTTCAGTGGCTTTCTGGCACTTCTGCATGTTCAGACAGCTTCAATTCTTCTCCTGAACTCAACAGCTTGTGACTCCATTTAAACAAGATAACACGATTAAAAAAAGCTTTTAAGTGGGGAAACTGTGTTAAAATATTTCCTAAGGCTATAAAACCTCTTGTGACTACAAATACGTAAGCTATACATTTAAAAACAGTAACAGCCATAACAAAACATTTTAATGTCTCTAATGCATAAAGTGATTATCAGATAAAACTATGTCTTATGAAACCATTTAAAATTCAGTTTTTCACACAAAAATTATACTTTCTATATATTTTAACAAGATTAGCAGAACGGATAACAGATCAGGAGAATTATATTTCTTTAAACATTATTATACATTACACACAGAACTGTTTATTATTTTATGATCGAAACAAAAGTTCAACCTCAGTTTTGTCCTTTCCCTTCAGTCAAAGATACTTCAGTATAGTAATAACAATGTGAATATTCATTTTTTGATTTTAATATATATTAAATCAGGAACAACAATCTTTCCTATAATATTCCAACATACCTCATTGACAATGTTTAGTATAGTATTCTTAAATTATGAAGAAGAAAATTGCTATACTAGCTCTACCTTTGTTAGTAGGAATGTTGTTTCACTAATATAATAAGATAAAAAGAAAGGTTTTGCCTTTTAAATCTTGGAGCGTCTATAGTTTCTGAAACAATGCATTTATGCTAAAGTATAGCAAGTATAGAAAAATACATTCAAATCCAGAGAGAGAGAGACACAGAGAGAGAGAGAGAGGTTTTTATTACTTTCTTTTAATTTTTTTGCTACTATTTCCTTTTGTTCTACATCCATTTGTTTACTGCATTTCTTTTAAGGCTCACTGAAGACCAGTCCATTTTTTCTTGTTTATCAAAAATATCATTTTTCCTGAGAAAATTCCAGAGCTTTATCCACTGAATTAAATGTTTTTTGACCGTCAAATAAGATAATTTTTTGCAGGGAATAAAATTTGACTCTTAATGTTTGATTTCTTGAGACTTTTTATTGATGGGATGAATGCTTTTCTTTTGGATATTACTGAAGATGTACAATCATTATCAAATTTGATGTTTTTCCCATTAAAAGTTATTGGAGAGTTAGTCCAGGTTGTTTTTAAGACCAAGTTTTTATCCTGTGGAGACAGAAATTTGAATATTATAGAGCTTGGTGTAGATGGATATTTTGTTGTACTATTATTTGACAGAGACCTATGTGCTCTCTCAATTCCAAAAGAAAATGACTCTGGTATGTCCAAGATCTTTGAAATCCAAGCATTCAGAAACTGTAATGTGTTATTTCCTTCTTCCTTCTCACGGACGCAGTATATTCTTATGTTATTTTTTTTAGGTCTGCTCTCAAGATCATCAACCTTTTCCAGAAGAAAAGAATTCTGTTTCGATAGAAATTAATTCAGTGTGAGTTTCATTTTCATTTAACCTTCCATCCACGTCATTCAGAGATTCCTCCATGGAAGTGATTTGATCTGAATAATTTCATTTAGAAGACCAAACTTTCAATTTTTTTATTTTCTTGCTTTATATTGTCAGTTTTACTCCCCAATTTGTCTATTTTAACTGATATTTCTTACATGCAGGTTATAAGAGATTACAGTTCTTTCTTCATTCCATTTTCCTGAGAGGAAGCTTTAATTCGATTCATAGCTACACTTGACTGGAAAAACTTCTTACAGGATAAAATCAATATAAAGCCATCAAAGCTGATTTTCTTGCTGAAGTATCTTCACCCCCTTATTTATTATTATATAAAGGATGTTTTGAAGATAGTTTTTTTTAGTTTAATTGTAAATAATTCAGGAAAACTGGAAAGAGGCAGAGGAAAACTTTTATGTTGCTAACTGCTTGGCATCTTAGCCACGCCCCAAACTACAGATTTTTGAAAGGTATAAAAAAGAAATATGGACATGGGAAAGAAAGAGAGATCTGAGATGCTACAATATTTATGCAAAGGAGAAAGCCAAATTAATCAGTACAAAAAAGGTGGCTCAAAGATATTTGGAGAGAAGAAATACAAGCAAAGGCATCCAGATATGGAAAATTTTACAATAAAAAACAAAAAAATATATATCACAAAGAGGGAATGTAGAACAGAAAATTAGTAAATTAGAAGTAAAAGAATAAAAGTTAAAAGTTTTGAATATCTGTGAAGTGAAGGGTTTATTGTAGAAAGTCTAACAGGTTATATCACAGCATGATGGAACAAAGAGTCTCCCAACTAAAGAGAAACAGGAGGAACAGGAGACCTCTGAAGAAGAAATATGGACATAGGAAAGAAAAAGAGATTTAATATGGTATACTATTTATGCAAAGGAGAAAGCAAAACTAATAAATACAAAAAGAGCAGCAATAAAGATATCTGAAGAGAAATGTAGGCAAAGGCAACCTGACATGGAAAATTCTGCAATACAAAAAAATAAGAAAACAAAGAGGAAAAGCAGAAAAGAGGATTAGTACTGAAGACATTAAATAGAATAGAAACTGTGGTTATGGATTACCTGTGAAAAGGATTTGGTGTAGAAAATCTAACTTTCATAACAACATAGCAATATAGAGCAATGGATCCCCAAATTAAGGAGAAACATCTCATCAGTTGCCATATGAAGATACTTTTGAGTCTTCCATAGGGAACCAGTACAAATGTTCAGCTGGAGTTGCACAGCAATGGAAGGAACAGGAAACTGTAGCAACTCTGATGCTCTCAGTTTTGTCAAGTGATAGGTCTGTGAGTTACCATAAGAAAGAGCAATGGATGACACACAATGAAACTGAAGAAAATGTGGCATAGGAAGATGCCCTGCAACTTTCTATAGAATGATCACAGGAAATGGAGAACAAATGATGTGTCATCAGTTTAGAAGAAAATGATCTAAGAGAAGAGTTGCTTGATTTAACCGAGATGGACAGACATATTAAGATCAACGAAAGAAATAAACTACAGAAAGTCAATAAAACTCCCAAAAATTAGAAGTTTGATAAAACAAATTAATACAATAGTTAGGATTGTTCATAGAGATTCACGTGATATAACAGAAGTAAATAGGGTACATTACTGTGCTGCTAAATTGATAACAGATAAAGTCTTAGTACAAAAACACAGGGTAGTAAGGGAAAGGAAGGGGAGAAATCAAATGCCATCATGGAAGTACTGGATAAAGAAAATTATAAAGTATAAGTGTCACTGTTAGAAGAGTATAGAAGAGGGAACAGATCAACAAAAATACTCAGAAAGATAGATGTGATAAAAGCAATGTGCAGTATCAAAGCAGATCAGGATCTAACATGCACTGTCTCAAATAATAAATAAAAAATATCAGCACAGCCAGAAAAACATAGAAGACATACAGATAAACATAAAGGAAAAGTACAAAATAAACAATTTATTGATGACCCATTTATAGAGAATTGGGAAACAAGGCAAAATAAATTGACCCACCATCAAAAAAGAAGAACTAGAAACATTTTGGAGAAATACCTAAAAAGAGCCTGTGAAACATACAAAAGATGCTAATTGGATAGAAGTAAGAAAAAATAAGAAGTTCAAATGTACAGGATATGAAATGGGATGAAGTAACTGTCAGAGAGATTGAAACAAAGTTAAGAAATGCTCCTAATTGGAAGACCCCAGGCCCAGATGCAGTACCCAACATTTGACTAAAATTATTAACATCTTTACATGTAGATTTAGTCATGAGTAAGAACTATTTATATGTGCACCCCAAACATACACCAGCCTGGTTAACAGGAAAAACAATACTCCTACTTAAGAGCAAACCTTCAAGCTATCCTAAAAACTACTTGCCTTCCAATGATGTATAAACTATACACTGGAATTGATGCCAGCAGAATTTATAGTCATTTAGAAGAAAACTCAATCATGGCAATAGAAGAAAAGGGTTAAAAAAGAAAGTCAAATGGAATAAAGGATCATTTGTTGTTAAAGTCATAATGGAGAACTGTATAAAGGGGAGAAAAATCTAGGTATGGCAAGGATAGATTACAAAAAAGCATTTGACAGTATCCTACATTCATGGATAAAAGATGCTTAAAAATGAATAAGACACACCCTACACTGATCAATTACATTACATCGACCATGAAACAGTGGCAAACCACTTTGAAGTTAAGCTATGATAAATGGCAAATTATTATTCCAGAGAGAAAAATTCAAAGGGGGATATTCCAGGGTGAATCGCTGTCATCACTGCTCTTTTGTCTTGCCCTTAACCCATTAAGCTGTCTACTTAAGTCATGACTACGATTTAGCTCCCAGAAAATAGCAACGTGCAAAAAATTCTCATCTTCTTTTTATTGATGATTTAAAACTGAGTATTTCATTAGATGATAAACTAAAAACACAACTGCAAGTTATCAAAACTTTTTCAGGTGATATAAGAATGTCACTTGGTCTTGATAAATGTGAAAAAGCAACCTTTAAAGCAGGAAAGCATTAGCACCAAGAAAACATCAGTTTGGGACAGGAATGTGATATAAAAGAACTTGAGCAAGAGGGAGTGTATAAATATTTGGGAATGTATTTATTTATTTATTCATTCACATTTGATTAATGGGAAAGTCTGATATTTTGGAATTTATGTATTTATTTACTCACATTGGATTAATGGGTAGAATCACATTTTCAGTGGAGGCCCAGACAGAAAAGCTCCAAATTATTACAAAACATTTTAAGAACAATAATTTTACAATCTTCGAAAATAAAACAAAAACATATGCAGTTTAAATAATTATAACAAATTAGACATAGTACAAAAATGTTGGTTAAGGATCAATACAAGGTATATGACACATTTAATATTTAGAGAAATTTTAGACAGTTTGTGGAGAAACTAAAGCTATGTTAGTGTAATACAAATAGGAACTGCAATATGAAGTGAAAGAAAAACAAGCTTATGGTATATTTAGAGAGAAAATTAGAGAAGAGAATTAGTAGTATGGAAGTACAAGGCCATGTCCAACCCAGAACTGATGGACATGCTCCACCTAAAGAAAACAATATCCCCTCAAGCCACACGCTCCAGGGATCTAAACCTCACCACAACAGTAAATAGGACGTGCTGGAGGGATAGATTCCTGTCCCAGAGACTTCCCATGCTCTGGAACAAGATTCCAATCTACATTAGGCAGAGCTCCTCGCTAACCCTCTTCAAGAGAAACATTAACAAGTGGATGGGAAACAGAATGTTTACCCCAGGAATCACTTCAATGGCTCTGCTAGACAGAGGTACAGGGAACTAATCTAAGGGGCCAGCGAAAGCCTACACATTCTGGCTAGGCTTATAAATGCCTTCGGACAGATAGCCTGGTACCTACCTATGAACTTAAGTAAGTGAAGAAGGGAAACAAAGGAGGTATAAGGGATGAAAATGTACTTGAACTTGATAAGGGATCAACAATAAAACATGAACAAATGCAGATAAAACTCAGTAAGGAATATTTTAAAAGTCTAAAATGAATACCGAAAATGGACATCTAGGAACAAAGTCCAACCTATAAACCAATTTCCTCTTTCTGTCCTAACTTACAGTTTTGGCGTGACTGACTGGCCCCAAAAGGTAATGGATCGGTTGGACAGGAAAAACAGGATACTTCATGCTCATCAACGAGTTATACATATCAGTGTATACCAAGAATATATAATTCCCATTCTGAAGAAGGTTTGGGCCTCCTCAAAATTGATTACATGTACAGATCTGCAATCATGGACTGCATACATATCTGCTGACCCCACAAGACCCACACGTAGTGAAAGTTTTAAAACATGCGAATAAGTCTAAGATGACGTCCCTGCTTAGTTTACCAGAAGCATATCAATGTCAAGCAAGAATGGAAATCAAACCAGAAGTAGATAAAAATCAGGCAGCAACTGAATGTGCCAGAAAAACAAAAGAAAGAATATAAGGTGAAAGATCACATGAGAAGGCAAGAAATATGGAAAATGCATAAATATAGCTGCAAGTATAGAAAACTCTTGCAACAACCTCATGTTGATCAGGATCGAACACAAGAATGGTTAAGGAGTGGTGAATTTAAACCAAAAGACAAAAAGTTAATACTGGTGGCCTAAGGTAGCGGACTACGTACATGTTGTTTTACAAAATCCATTGAACATGGGGGAGAAACAGACAAATGAAGGTTTTGTAAAACAGAATTGGAATCAGTCGCACATCTTGTTGCTGGCTGTGACATACTAATGGCAGAAGGACTGTACACTGAAAGGCATAATAATGTGGCAAAACTGTTGCACTGGGGATTGTACAAACATTATGATACTGAAGTAGTTGAAAAAACTGGAAAAATGATCCATAAAGTATTATAGAAAAAGATGATGTCTGTATTACATGGGATCACCCATTACCAACAGTTCAAAAACAGATGCAAAAAAAAACAGATCACTAGCCCATGAAAAGAAGACAAATGTTGCACCGATCATTGAAATTGCTACACCCAGTGACTACAGTGTCTTGCATACAGAGAGAGACAAAGTCATAAATTACCAGGATTTGCAGGCAGAAACTAAGGCAATGTGGAAGAAGGATACCCAGACAGTTCCAATGGATGTAAGAGCAATGGGTCTTATAAAAAATAATTAAAAAAAAAAAAACAGTGTAAGAAACTTCTCTGTGTGGAAGATTTTCAGTCCATATATTTCTAGTTAATCACTGTATATTAATCAGATCAGACAATAGTAGTAGAAGTAGCGAACGTAAACTCGTCAAGTCAAAAAGTAATAGAAAATATATAATTCTACAGCATTACTAAGTATTCGAATGTAATCCAAGCAAGGCAGGCAGTCTGTTTCCAGTCAAAATCCTTTATTAAGTACACAGACAAGCGATCCAAGTAAAACAAAGGATTTTCGACTGGAAACAGACTGCCTGCCTTGCTTGGATTACTTTCGAATACTTAGTAATGCTGTAGAATTATATATTTTCTATTATTACTTTTTGACTTGACGAGTTTACGTTCGCTACTTCTACTACTACTGTCTGATCTGATTAATATACAGTGATTAACTAGAAATATATGGACTGAAAATCTTCCACACAGAGAAGTTTCTTACACTGTTTTGTTTTTAGACCCACTACACTTTAGTGGGTTGTTTTGAGACTTCAGGGATACCACGGAGATTACTTGTTTTTTGTTGATAAAAAATAATTTACAATCGTAGTTAGATATGTAACTCAATATGAACTGCAGGAGGAGTCATTACTGGGCACATTGCGGGTGCTGAGAAGAGCACTTCTGGCTAACATCAAAGATTGGAACAATATTAATTTCATGAACTTTTTTAATCATAGTTTGACTTAGGAATTCTATTACCTGTCATGGTAATAGAAACTTAAGACTTGGAGAAATAAAAAAACAAAAGTTAACAATAATCAGACACACTATACGCAGTTCACAGAGGTACAAGATAAGGATGTCATAAGTGTCTCCTCCTCCTCTTTGTGGTAACAACCACTTAAGTAGATCCCTTGTATTGTGATAAGATAAAGTCTTCACTGCCTTCAGTTCCTATCAGTTGACTTTATACATAAGATGCTAGGCTAATCTGCAAAACCCTGCTACATGATTGATGCTTCTTTTGGGAAGGTTGAAGGACTGTGTAGGTTTCTCAGGTCTAACCATAACCCCAAGTCATAACAGCTGTTCCCCTTGAATCCCCATGCAAGGCTGCTGTAATGCGGTATGATATTTGCACTGGCGCCTCTGTGGAACTAGGTAGTGGGGGACAGGGGTCTGAGTTTAATTTATGCTGCCTCTGGAAAAAGATAAATTTCACACCCTTGCTGAAGAGTCAGAGAAGTTGTTACAGGGTTCAATCTTAGCCTAAAGTGTCAGCTTTAAAAAAAATGTCAGTGACTAAAATTCTAATTCTTCCTAGGGCATTGTACTGCTTTGACATCTTCCAAATACAGCCTGTCAAAGTTCCTCAGTTTGTAAATTTGGGAAAATCAGTGCCCACGGGCCCATAGAAATGTTCTCAGAGCTGGAGTTCAGCCTACTACATATTTTCAGCTGTGCACTTTAAATACCATTCGTTCCCTGACAAGAACATGCTGAGATCTGAAGCCTAAATAGCGGCTCCTTCAGAGTCCCTTTCATTACCAAGGCCCAGACAAAAGACAGCTTACAGCTAGCAAAGGAGAGATACAGCACCCTCGATACCAGACCTCTCTTTTTATGAAGCTTTTAAGAAGAGTGAGTCAACTGGACATATTTAACTGGCTGGAATTGACATGAGGAAGCAAAAAGAAATTAGTTGAGGTGCAACTATTTTTATGGAAAATTTGATAAAAAAACAAGAATATTTTACTGGTCTGTCTTGGGTAACCCAAATCTCAGAAGATACAATTAATTGGTAATCCAAATTAAAGCTCTGCCTACCTTTTCACTGATTTTTGGAAATTTTTGCCACTTGGCCATCTAAAGTCCCCTCCAAACTACCCACTAATACTCAGATGTCAGGAATAAACCATCATTACTGGATTACTGCTTTACAGAAATTACATCTAGGGATACTCTTTCCCAATGATTTATGAGGTTTATACATTTCTAGCTGACAAATCTATTACAGACTATTCATGCTCTCAGGCTTAGCAGTGACTGGGCAGCCTTGGGCTTCAGCTCAAAGTATGTGAATTAAATGGTGGCTACAAATTCTAAACTTAGACTTTTGCTTTTTTCCCCTTTCAAAATCTTAGCAAATACAACAATACTCTTGGTCTACATTTTTATACACTGACTCTAAATTATGACTCAAATGTTTTTTCCAGAAACTGACTGCCTGCATGTTAATGTTATTTGTCATCATCCATAGATTACATTATGCTGGTCTAAGCTGATGGTTCAACAGCATTCCTACAGACAATGGACTCTGGTTATGTGGCACCATCCCACCAGGCTCAGTTGCCCAATCCTCGTTAGGACTAATACTTGATTTAATTGCTTGCTGGTCTGTTGATATTTTGAAAATTAAACACGGGACATGGAAATGGAAATTGCTGAACGAATGACTAATTATATTTGTCAACCAGGAGCTTCCAACTGGGAAGTCCCAAGGAGAACTATTCCAGGCAAAACATACAATGATAATACAATACACTTTACAAAACAAACAATAAATGAGAAGCCAATAGTCCACACAAATACCTATGACAATGAAGTGAAGTGATACAAAATTAGCTAATCAGATTACAAACTGAAGACATACTGAAGACATGGGAGGTAAACAGATGAAGATAGAGTAAATATGCTACAGCCTTCATTTATATATATATATATATATATACACGGGTCTACGACTAATGACCGAAACGACGATTACCCGACAGGATATTCACCGACGCGAGATGACCGACAGGTAAGTTTACCGACAGGGTTATTTGCCGACAGCGGAAAGACCGACAAGGGAATGTGCGATCGCGACCCGGTAAGTGTGCGATGGTGACGGAGTTAGGAGCGGTCAGGTAAGTGCTCGAGATTGTGGGATGTCGGGTTAGGCTGTGGGAAAGGTGAGTGTGTGTTTGTGTCGGAGGTATGGTTCGGGTAAGGTAAGTGTGTGTTAGTGAGGGACTGTAGTTTAGGGACGGGTTAAGTGAGTTAGGGTTAGGGTGCAGGTAGGCGATGTGTGCGTTAGTGTCGGAGCTTGGGCTAGGGGTGGGTTAAGTGAGTTAGGGTTAGGGTGCAGGTAGGTGAAGTGTGCGATAGTGTCGGACCTTAGGGTTAGGGTTTGGGTCAGGGCTAGTGTGTATGCTATGTAGTGTAGTGTGTTGTTTACTTTCCGTGTGTCGGTGTAATGATGTTCGGTGTTTTGCGTTGTCGGGTTTGTGTGATGTCGGTTATTTGGCGTCGGTGAGTTTTGTGTCGGGGAATCGTCGTGTCGGTGTTTAGTAGTAGACCCATATACACACACACACACACACATACACACACACACACACACACACACGTATGTATATGTCTATATGGGTGTACGCTGAATGATCAAAATTACAAAACATCGAACTCATATGGTCGGAACCATATGATCTAAATTTTGTAATCTCGAACACTCAAAAAAGAAAGAAAAAAAACAACTTAAAACACATATATGCAGGGGGGCAAGCCCCCCTGCACATCCCTTGCTACTAAAATATACCAACTCCGAGATCGCACTACAGCGAAGAAAAGGGAATATTCCCATTCTGCGCTGTACAGAGAGCTCAGTTTAAATGTTTGAAATTTTAGAACTTTGATCATATGGTTTCCGTCATATGAAATTCGAAGTTATGAACTTCGATCATTTAACTAGGACCCATATATATATATATATATATATATATATATATATATATATATATATATATATATATATATATTAGTTTCATAGTTTAGTACTAGGCTAACTGTCCTTATGGGTCATTTTAAGCCTAGCCAATTATCCCATGTGAGAATCAAACTCTGCACCTTGTGTCTGTAAGGTAAACACCTTACCCATTATACCAACTTACACATACACACACACATATTTTTGTTACAAATTCTATAATGTGCGTAAGAGGGTAATCACACAGCATTAGCTATCAATCATCCCAGATGTACCTACATCACACAGAAATCAAAGTTTACTGGAATGTAGTAACAGTAATAATATAACTAAGACTGAGGATGGTGAATAGAAAGACAGACAATAAATGACTGAAAATGTTTAACTGTGTCAAGTTGTTATTGCTAGGCCATGCAAATCAGGAGTCACGTTTATTTCCTGGGTAGAGAATATGGCTAATTAGCATTAGGCACCCCCTGAGACTGCTGCACTAGCATGCAGCTTTACCCACAAGACTTTTTTCTGTGCTGTGGCCCTCAGAATGGGAAAACCTCAGTGGCAGAACAGTCTGTGAAGTGAAAAAGCTAATATGACAACAAAACCTTTTGAGATAAGGATTCGACGTCCCACTAAGCCTTTCTGAATCCCGGGGAGTCTGCTTCTGACTGAAAAGGATTACTTTAATGCAGGTGAAAATCACTGACTGAAGATTACTTCTGGCAATCAAGAATATCTTTCTCATTTAAAAGGATCTAGCAATTGTAATCTTGCAGTACCTGACTTTTCACTTTGATCATGCAGTGGATCCCACGACAGTCTTGAAGTGACAGCTTCTGAGGTGGTAGGGTATGACTTTTGAGGTTCCAGATGTAGAGCTCTCCCTTGTCTGCACTTGCAACCCAGAGCTGATCCTTCTGTTTAAACAAAATGTTTTATTCTGGATGTAGCCATAATCTGAATTCACATAATTCTCTTAATATTAAAGTTTCTGCAATTTACACAGCTTACAGCTGAAAGAAATACATGAACAATTAAAACAGAATTTCCATGATGACATATGCCATGAGGTATCTGAAAATATTAAACAAAGCAGCAACACTTTTCAATGTAGAAACAATAAACATCAGACAGCATCAGTAGAAGGCAAAAAGCATTTTCAACTCAATGCCAAAGGCAAGTACTTATTCATGCAATAAATGTAAGCAATGTAGACTCAATGCCAACTCCCCTTCATTCTTGTGAAAATACGGCTCTAGGTTACTGCAACTGTAGATTGTTCTGTGTTAAGTATGTGGCCAACTGAGACCTGTGCTAAGCATTTTATGTGGGTAGAATCAAAAGTGAATTAAATAACAGAGTTAATGTGCATAAATATGCTAGTAATATACAACATAAAAGTAATACCCTAATTTAAGTTCACATGTATGTAACAAATGTAAAAGATTCTACTGTATGTATAAGACTGGTATATTTCAGGTTCTAACTTAGTGATTTAACTAATCTGTCTGTGGCAAGTTATATTAATGCTAGTGTTTCATTTGGGTTGAAAAAACACACCTTAATTTTAAAGCAGTCCTGAAAACATATTCTTTGAACCAATGAACTAGACTAGAATTTTTTTTTTTAATTGGGGAGAAAACACAGAAAATTTAAACTGAGGACATGAGTATTTGTATTTATTACTTTTTTCCATTGATTTCTATTGTCAGAAGAATTCTCTTAAACATTACAGAAATGAAAATGTTTACAAGTTTGCAGTCTCGTCTCCAGTTAAGGTGCATTTTTATTTTGTTTTGACTGCTTTGCTCCTACATGAGGACCGACAATTTTTCATGTCTTAATCTTAAGGCAGCTCTGAAAAAGTGTCTCTTGAAACACTGAATTTGATTGGAGAAATGTAAACGGGGCATGCTTTTTTGTATTTAATGTTAATTTTCTACGGATTTTAATTGTCTGCAGAAGTTGCTTTAATGCTTTACAGAAAGAGAGAGAGAAGTTCTTACATTTTTTTCTACATTAAAATACTTTTACAGTCTCATCTCTAGTTAAGATGCATTTTTATCATAAAACCCAAGTTGACTGTATACAGTCAACAAATGGAGACAATGCTCTTTTATCATTCTAGTTCTTTGGGTAAAGGACTGGCAGCTGAATGGTTTTGATTAAGTGCTACTGCTGATACAAGTTTGGCATGAAAGACAGCTTTATCTTCAAAGACAACTTTCACTGTGAAACACAAAACAAGGTCACCAGACACGTGAAATCTTGCAACTCTGAAATCCTTTTTTCACAAGGTATTGCAATTTAAAAAAAAGTGCTTACAGTGATAAGTATTCTAACTTTGCTATACCTGACAGTTCAAAGGGAGGTAAAGTCTGTGTGTTCGAGTCAAAGTTTTATATCCCGTCAGAAAGATATATGGTATTTTGTTGGTCTTAAGCGAAGAACTTCTTTTCAGAAGTTCTTAACAGAAAGCAGTCCTAATATGAGACAAATGGAACACAAGTAGAGATTGCAGAGGCATGAACTTTGATTAATGATTAATCTAAATATGAATCGAGATCATTTATATCGTCAAAAACAGGGTATCAGGCTATGTACATAATATCCATGTGGTATGAAGTCAAAGAAACAAATGTCTTTCACTTCTGTGTCTAACATTTTCTCACAGTAGATCATTCAGCTTCCTTTGAGATTTTTAAAACTTGTTAAGTAAAGAAACACCTAGTAGAAGTCAAAACTCCTATCTTGCATGTTGGTAGAGTCAGAGTTTGGAGAATGGATATCAATACCATACCGTGCTGTGGTGTCACTTTGTACTTTGACATATATAATGGCCATGAAGGAAAGTAAATTAGCCCCATTATCAGGAAATTCTATGTTATCCTAGCCAAGAGGCAGCAATTAAAATCTATTCTACCTTGTCCTATTATGCTCTTTAGGTACTCTCCCTAATTATCCCTAGGAGGCAAACTGAATTAGAGGAAAAATTGGGAACGTATATATTAAAATCTGAGATCCAGGAAAGTAAACGGCATCGATCTTACAAACTGTGTCATGAGGCACAATGGACAGAGGATTTTGACTTTATTGTTGTAGTATGTAGCATGCAACAAACAGATCCACATCTGGGAATCCCTGTACCGAAATATCTCTGGATTGAAATTTCATTCATGACCCAAGGTCACATTCTTAATCAAATCATCTGCTAGCTAGATTTTAAAAACTGAAATACAAGACAGCAGTTGCATTGTAAGACACACTCCTGAATCCATTACTTTCCGTTGTAAACCTGGAAAGATTTTGTTCTGCTTTGTTTGTTTATGTAACATCATTGGAGAGTTGCCCATGTTGCTTTGAAGGCCTTCTGACTGCATTTTGTTCTGAAAGGTTGCCAGGGCCATCTACAGTATAAGTTGATGAAGTAGATTCCCCAAGAATAACCTAAAGAATATGTTGCTCAAAGAGAGATTTCCATGAATAATACATTCATATCACTCTACCATATAAATTATCTTCTTAGGAATTTGGGAAAATACAGTATTTGGAGATACCATCCTGAATGATTCTGTATTACAAACATGTTAAGATCTGGAATGTGTTGACATTCGGTCTTGAGGTACTGTCCTTTTTTAAACTACAGTGTAAAACAGAAGTCCTGACCTCTTTGATGAGAATGTGCCTTTTGTAACATTGTGTTTTTTGTAACGTTTTACTTATTAACAACTAAATTACAAACGGCACAACTTTTTGCATTTTAAAATGATGGTGACCGACCGTGGAGCAACAGCTGACCTTGAGGCTTCTGAACTAATTAATTTATACAGAATGAATCTTCATACAGTACATTTGTCTGTAGTTTTTATTTATTTTTGCCATGCAGAAAGATAACTTAGAAACTTGCCTCTTAAGCATAATTAGGGAGAAGAAGGAAATAGAGGGTAAAACATTAGTGAGGTGCAAGAGTAAAGAAGACACCTGCCATTTGAAGAACTATGATTCTGTCAATCTTTTCCTGCTGAATAGGAGTTGTAGTTACCTTGCTTATGTTGGCTCAACTTTTGAGAAGGAGTTTTTTCCTTTAAGATGATTTCATATTTGTACTGAAAATCTATTCTGCACACATATTTCTATAAATGAAAATTCTGTTCTACTTTTGTTTTCTAAATTGACAATGATAAGATATGTTAACTGATCAAACAAGAATTTGTCTAACCTAGGAGCATTATCATTGTATGAAAACTGTAAAACCATGTTAGTCTTAAAGATACCCCTAGTATGGCAGCTGAGAACAAACTCCTACTTTATGAAGTCTAGCAACTAACCTCTCTACTCTTTTGGTAATACTGTTGCTAAAAATGGAGTGCACATCTTCTGGAATCTCATATAAAATTGAAATTCAGAAAGAAAACGTGTAAGCTGAATACAATACTCAGCTACTAAAACAGGTGTGTTTTTACATTTTACCATATTTAATTAGTAACCTAGAATTGTTATCTTACAATAAAGATGCAAGACAGACACTTTTCCCACTCTGGTTTAATGTTACAGCACAGAAAGACAAAGAATCGGCCTTGGGAAAATTCTACAAAATCTTCTGCTGCTAAAGGAGACATACACATTCTGTCAGCCTTCTTGGACACTGAATATTTGGTTTTAAAACATCCTTAAAAACATAGTAAAGTTTTAGTACTGTGCACTTTGTAAAATATATATACACACACATACACACACACACACACACACACACACACACACACACACACACACACACGCGCACACGCACACACACGAGGAACCATGTGTTTGTCGACATGTGAAAGAGCCAGTATAGCTGATCAAAATGCAACTGCTTTTTCACTTTGAGAATGCAATACACTGGGGATCGAGGAATATACTGAGGAACTTCTGAGCTGGGAATTTCTGGTTAAAGGCTTATAGTGCCTGCATATTTGAACTACTTCTTACTGAAATTGGTACACCTTGTTTGCTGTAGCATAGACTAGATCCAGGCCTGCTGAATCTAGCTTTGTTTGTATGCTTGTTATTTCCCTGAAACACTAATTCCACCTAAAACGCAGCTTTTCAGCACTTGTGTGGATCCCTAGTGATATCTGCATTGCTAACTGTACTTATTTCCTTGTTTCACTTGAAAGAAAGTTATTGTTTGTCATTTTTGCATTTAAGTTACCTGTAACACATTGCATTTAAGTTACCTGGCACTTGCTCACTAAAGCAATTATATAAGTCAGCACTAAAATATTAAAAGCACTACACCCTCACAAACTCCCCTTGAGTACCTCGTTCCCCAATGGCCCTTTTTTTTCAATTATAAAGGAATTCCCAATACTATTCTAGCATGTCCAAAGGTCAGTTGTCAATCTCCTCTCCGGTCCAGCTGGTGAATCTGGGAATCTTGAGGCAATGTTACAACTGCCTCATGTACACAGACAACCCTCTCCTCCTCCCAACAAATTCCAACACATGTGAGAGATGCAACCATATAGCCATACTGGAGGCTAAGCTCTCTCAACTCAGTACTGGCGAAACCAGTCAGGAGGAGAAGGAAACCACACTCACTACAATTCCAGTCTCACATAGACCTAACACACTCGGAGGCTCTAAATAAAAATCTGCCTAAGCAGCAGAGACCTCCAAAGCAGACACCCAAGCAACCGCTACCCCAAAACAAAACACGTGCAACACATAGATCACAAAGCCAGTGTGCCGACCAGTCACAGCCCTTAAGGCTAAACAACACATCTGATACACTTGTAATAGGCGACTCTATCGTCAGGCACACTGACGTCCCGCTCACCAGGCTGAACAAGGAGAAGGTCATGGTGAGCTGCCTGTCAGACGCTAGGATCCGCCACATAACACAAGCACTCAGGTCACTCCAAGGCAAGTACAAATATGATTCAGTTATTGTCCATGCTGGTGTGAATGACCTGAGACGTACCTCCCTGGACTACATGAAAAGAGACATAGAGGAGCTCTCTGAGCATGTAGCCTAGGCCGGTATGACCCTGACCTTGAGTAGCATCTTACCCTCACCAAGAATGATGCCACAATATGAAGACAAGATGATCAATTTCAACAATTGGCTTAAGTATTGGTGTCATTCAAAGGGGATCCAATGCCTGTCAGCCTGGGATGACATGCTCGACAAGCCACGATGGCTCGCTAGGGACGGCTTGCACCTGTCACCCCTGGGCTTTTGGATATTGGCAAAGGCTCCTGCTACCCCCATAGTGCCTTTTTTAGGCAAGGCTCAAAAGACAAACCCACCTCCATAGGTATCACAAGGGATAAGAAACTAAGAGTAATGCTACTCAACGCCAGAAGTCTAAACCTCAAGATGCACACACTCAAAACTCTCCTTAGCATGGAGAACATCGATATCTGTGCAGTAACAGAAACCTGGTTCAAGGCTCCCAAGAGCACCCCAGCACTACCAGGTTATACCCCATACCATGCTTTTTGGCCCCAAAACTTGGACTGAACCACAAAACGAGGGGGAGTATCAACATTCGTCAAAGATACCCACACCTCCAGGTTGGTGGCACAACACGAAGCATCAGAGACTATCCATGTGCAACTAACAGTGGGTAAAACTGCCTTCCAGTTTATAGCCTGCTACAGACCACCCTCCCAAACCCAGGAACCCCACTTGGCCTTCCTGAGAACACTGGAAAATATGAAGGTCTCTCCAAACACCATTATATTGGGCGACTTCAACTACCCAGACATAGACTGGGAGCATTACTCTAGCTCCAACACCCTAGCCCAAAGGTTCCTAGAATTTATAAACTCAAATGCTATGGAACAACTTGATACCACTCCCACAAGAGGGGAAAACATACTGGACCTGATCATCACCAACATGGAGGCTCTATGCACCAGACCAGAAGTGTATCCCTCACTGGTAAGATCAGACCATAAACTAATCTCACTGGATATTCACATCCCGACTCCACCCCCTGCCCTGAAAACCACAGTGAAAAACTTCTCTAAAGCAAATTTCACACTCCTCAAAACCGAGGTGGAATCCTTCAAAGCCCCCGGGCCTGTGGAAAATACGGCCCAGACCGCAGAATCCTTTATAAACGCATTCTATGAACACCTTCAGGAATGCATGGATCATGCAATCCCAAATAAAACCAAGACCCAATCCTCCAAAGGCAGACGTCCTGTCTGGTGGACCCCAGCCATAAACAAACTATACAATAGAAGGAGGAAGCTACTACATGATAGAGCAAAATCCCAAAAAGGGAAGGTATCTCTGATCAGTATTAGCAAAACACTACGGGCACTCATAAAATCGTCTAAGGCCAGCTTTGAGAGAAAAATTGCACAGGACACTAAGGATAATCACAAGGCTTTCTTTAGTTATGTTAGGAACCTGGGTGGGAATTCCCAGATATGCTCAGAATTAGTCCAAAATGACAAAAAATACACCAAACCCACAGACATTACCAACATCCTAGCTGACAGGTTCAGCGCAAACCCCCCTCCCTCCCCACCAAAAGGGCAAATATCTATCCCAGCAGAGTGCTGCCCCCCTGACATCTCAGATGCTCAGGTAAGAGCTGCCCTCTCCAAAGCAAAAAACACAGCATCAATGGGACCAGACGGTGTCCCGGGCTGTGTCCTACATGAACTCCAAGAAGAGCTAAACCCAAACATAAAACTACTGTTCAGTCTCAGCCTTACTACAGGATATGTACCCAAAGAGTGGCGTACAGCAACAGTGGTCCCTCTCCACAAAGGTGGTGCCTCAACGGATCCTGGAAACTATCGCCCCATAAGCCTAACTAGCTTGGTCTGCAAAGCTATGGAAAGGATCATCATGGACCTCATAAATAAAGATACTGGGGACCTAAAGACACTGGATCCTACCCAGTTCAGCTTTGTTAAGGGCAGATCCTGCCTCTTAAACCTGGTTGATTTCTTTGAAACAGTCACCAAGGCCATTGACGAGGGGTAGGTGGTCCACACATCCTACCTGGACCTCGCAAAAGCCTTCGATACAATACCCCACTTGGGCATTATAGATAAGCTCACCAGCTTAAATATAAACCCCTATATCACTAGATGGGTTGCAAACTGGCTCAAGGACAGAACCCACATGGTTAGAATTGCTGGAGCCATGTCAGACTCCAAACCAGTCACAAGTGGCGTCCCACAAGGCTCAGTCCTGGGACCTCTCTTGTTCGGTATATATTTCTTAGAGGTATAGACCAACATGGAAGGACTGTGGCTGACCAAGTTTGCAGATGACTGCAAAATGGGCACCATAATCGACTCTCCAGCCAACACAAGCATCCTCCAAAAGGGTCTCATAGAAACAGACAACTGGTGCCAGAGCCATGGCCTCAAGCCAAACGCCAAAAAGTGTATAGCCATCCCCTTTGGCAAAAACAAAGTGCCCACAAATTACCACACAGGTGGTAATCCATTAAGTACAGAAGAAGTAATTAGGGACCTAAGTTGATAGCAATCTCTCATTTGACAACCACGTGGCCAAAGTGGTTAGAAAAACATTTTATATAGCCCACCTAATCATGAAGGGATTCACATCTAGATCAGGGGAGGTCATCGTGCCTCTTTACTCATCCCTCATCAGGCCCATAATTGAGTACAATGCCCCTTTTGGGATGTACCCTACCAGATACCTGCAGCAACTGGAAAGACCCCAAAAGTACCTCACCAAGAGGATCAAAGGGCTCAAACAGATGCCATATGCTGCCCGGTTAAAGAAACTCCAGCTCTACTCAGTGGCATACCGCCTGCTCAGAGGCGATCTGTGCCTGACGTACAAAGCCATGTCCAACCCGGAATTAATGGACATGCTGCACCTCAGAAAATCCAAATCCCATCGACCTACATGCTCGAGAGACTTGAACCTCAGCACTGAAATAAATAGGACATGCTGGAGGGACAGATTCATAACCCAGAGGCTCCCTTCACTCTGGAATAAAATCCCAGTCCAGGTTAGGCAGAGTCCCTCATTGACTCTCTAGCTTAAATCAAACAAAGCACCGGGTAATGATGGTATTATACCAGAGATATATAAAATCCTTTCTAAAACTACATATTCATTAATACATAAGGTTTTTATTTTGGCCCAAACTGAGTTAATAACCCCCCCATCTTGGCAATATACATTTATTTCACCAATTTTAAAACCTAATAAAGATCCAACTAGATGTTCTTCATATCGACCCATCTCATTACTTAATGTTGATTATAAAATGTTTATGAGTATTTTTGCTGATAGATTGAAGACAATCATCCCGGCATTATAGATATAGATCAGACGGGCTTCATTGTAAATAGAAATACTTTTGATAATATAAGAAGAACTTTAACATTAATTGATTTTGCAAATAGGAAAAGAAAGATTTAACACTTATTAGTCTTGATATAGGTTCAGCATTTGATTCAGTAAGTTGGGACTATCTGTTTACCTTACTGAAATGCACAAACTTCTCTGATGCATTTGTAAATTTAATTGAGCATTTATACAAAGGAACGCTGGCTTATATTAAGGTAGGAACATATGTTTCACAAAAATACCCATTCTTAAAGGTACAAAGCAAGGATGTCCACTTTCTCCACTATTATTCACTTTAGTAATGGAGCCTTGGGCTAATTTGATTAGAAAAGTACTGACATAGAGGGTTTTGAAATAGACGAAAATACAACATCAAAAATTCAACTTTTGCAGATGATGTTCTAATTACATCAGCAGGATCTAATTCTTCTATGCAGTCTTTATTTGATAAAATGATGAATTTTAAAAGTATTTCTGGTTTAATATTCAATGAAGAAAAAACTAAAATACTACCTATATATACACAAAAATATTCTCATTAGTGATTTTACTAAATATGTACCCAATTCAGGTCAGATAACTTATTTAGGTATAATACTATCTAAAGATATTAAATCTATTATATATAATAACTATAATACCTGTTTTCTTAATATACAAAATCTTTTAATACCTGGAATAATATGTTTTTACTATGGAGGAGAGACTTACAATTATTAAAATGATAATATTCCCCAAGATTTTATACTTAATACAATCAATAATACTTTCACCTACAAAAATAATTATCAAGAAACTGAATACACTAATGTTAAATTTCTTATGGGCACCTAATAGACCTAGGATTGCATTAAAGAAACATAATAATAGCTGGTCTCAAGGGGGGTATCTCTTCTCCAGACTATAATTTAAATATTATCTCTTCTATTATAAAAGTTATTACTTTATTAATAGATCAGTCATATATCAAAATGGAAAGATTATTGGGAGCTAATTAGTATGCACTTCATGAAAATCTCCTTAACACATAAAAATATGATTGTAAATAACTCCATGTTGTGGTTGCTAAAGGAATTTTGTACTTCACCTATTACACCTAAACATATGGTTTGTTACCCATTAAATATTATTATTAGTTATCGTAACTTTATATTCATGCACCCTAAGTATAGGGAATGGAATTTTATTGTATTCCTATAATGTATACTCAGGGTATGCTTATGTCATCTACTTCTGAAGGAGCTCATTTAGCTATAGATAATGATCTAAAGTACTGGTATCAGCTGATATCTGATAATAAAGTTAAAAATCTAGATTTCTTAAAACAAGAATTTGATCTAAGAGAAACTTGCTGGTTAGAGGTTCAGATCTTTAGACAACATCTCATTGATAGAATAGATCTAATGTCTATAACAGTTAAAGAATCTATTCCAAAACTGATTGATTACTTGATATTAAATTTACAGCATAAAGTTTCTGATAAAGGTAAACTTTCATATATACATAAAATTATCAGACAAGAAACTTTTTACAGTGTAGATTCATACTGGAATTATTTCACCTCTATTAATGGGGACCCACCAACTCAACAAGATAAACAATATATATTGGAATCTGCTTATAGAACTACATCTTCCATTGTCTGGAGACTTTATACATGGAAATTTTTACATAGATCTTTTATACACCTTTGATGATGAATAAAATAAATAATAAAGATAATCTATGTAAGAGATGTAATGTAGAAATTAATGCTGACTGGGCTCATATGTTTTATGACTGTATGAAGTTGAAAGAATACTGGAAGTCAATTAATGAATTTTTGCAGGCTCTTATTACAGATAATTTCATTATTTCTAAGTCTCTTATATTATTCAACACACCTGTACCTCAATGTGTTAAAAATATTAAGCTTCCCTTGTTATGGTCTATCCTAGCAGTGGCCAGGAAAATAATAACTAGAAATTGGATTTCAGATACACCTCCTTCGTTCAATGAATTTAAAAATGTTATGAATATAATGTGCCATATGGAAATAAGCACAATTAGAATGAGAACAACTAGAAAAACATCATATTATATTGTATGGGATAATTTACAAAATTTGTTAAAAAATTCTAATTTCAATAGCACGGTATTTTAGTTTAATTAATTGATCTGATTGTAGTGGATGTCTTTGTAAATACTTTAGTTGTTTTGTTGAATATTATAATAATACCTATTTTTAATTACTTGTATAAAATTGTTATGATATTTCTCTTATATGTTAAAACAATAAACCTGTTTTGAAAAAAAAAAAAAAAAAAGAGGAATCTTGATGAGTGGATGGGAGATTGTAGGTTTACCCTGGGTATCACTTCTGTGTCACTGTTAGACAGAGGCACAGTATACTAACCTCGAAAAAGGGCATAGCAAAATGAATTTAAAATGGGTGGCGAAAGGCAAACACACTCTGGCTAGGCTTATAAATGCCCTAGGGCAGATAGCCTAGTATGAACCTATGAACCTATACCCTTTTCCCAACTTTAACTCAGTCTTGGAGTTTGTACATATAATTATTGGACGGTAGGGGGGCAGAGGGGCTTGCCCCCCCCGTTGCAAAAAAAAATGATGCTTTCTAAAAAAATTTTTTTTTAATGATTGCAGGTTCAACTATTTGTGGTCGATGATCACAGATTTACAACTGTGGTATTGTGATGGAAAGGTTATGAAGATGTAGCTCTGATGAAGGTCTGCACCTATGTCCTCCAGGCATCAGCTCCCCATTTCATGATGGGCCTTTGCTGTGCAGGAAAGACCCTTTCATCAGAGCTGTAGTATAAACTGGGCAGGAACCATCTTCCACCCTGCTTATGCCACCATGTGACTGAGCCTCTAGTAGAACTCAGGTTGCCTGGGGTTGTATTTAGGTTTTTATCCCTCTATGTCCCAGGCACATGCTACCCTTCTGTTAAAGTTACCCTTCTTCCAGAATCAAGCAGGGCTTATACTGTTTCTCATCCACCTGCACAACACACTTTTGAATCTGTATTTCAGTAATATTAACAGTTGCTGATTCACCCTCATTTGCTAATCTGTAATGCATCTCCATATGGATCTACTTTATTAAGTCAAGCACCAAATGCTCGGGTTTTACCAACTTATTGCTGATTGCTCAATGCATGGTATACTCTCAATCAGCAGTGATTTAAAAAAAGTATTTTTCTTTTGCAAGGAAGCAAACATCCCTACATCCCTGGATGGGGATCTACCCCCCAAACCCATGGACTATAAATATACTGCCTCCAAGGTTACACAAACCTGGAGAAAGTAGGTTTACAGAGACAACATATACATTTGAGTGTCTTGCACTGGAATACACAAGCAAGCATTCAGCAGTGAGCAAATCAGCCATGAGCAGCTGAACAGTGAGTATGTAAACCATAATCAACTCCGTGTTAGCTGATTCAACAATATCAGCAAGCATGAAATGTGTCTCCCTACAAATGCATGGATTGCATTGTATGCGTTCATCATTTAATGAACTATTTCTAGCAGTGTCCAAACTCAAAACACTTACATTTCAGTTTGTCCAACTTGTTTTCAGTCCCATCCCTTGTTATAGGTTTTCTGAATATGTCTGCAGCCCTGACAGGAATAGTGGTCTTTGCCTTCTCTCTTATCCCTTGCTGTAGCTTACCATTTCTTGTATTCCTCAAGCAGCAATTGCAGCTGGAATGGTTTCTTGTAGTTTGTGACAGACCCATTGCTACCACGTCATTCCATCAAATCTGTTAGTGTAAGGATTACTTTGGCTTACTAAAGGCTGAACTGGGGAGGGAAAACATCACAGAAATTGGTCCACTGCAGTAAGATCTATGATACAAGATGTTGGATTCTCCTCTGTCTTTAGCCATTTGCAGCCAAGATGAACTTCTGGGAGTGAGTTGGTTTGTCACTAGTAAGAGTCCAAGCATGGAACAGCTGCATCTGGACTGATAGTTGACCAAGAGAGAACTTCTTCCTTAAGTTTCGTGTAATTGTTGGTTTGCTCCAGTCTCAAGCAGCAGCTGGCCAACCCTCCACTTCTGCAGTACCTTTGAAAGTAAGTAAATTAAGTGTCAGCATCATCTCTGGATTCCAGCTTCTAAAGGGAGTGTCAGGCTCCTATTGCCAGTGATATGGAAGATTCCTTGCCCTTTTGGCTAGGCCACAAAATTTTTTCTGCAACCATTGCTTGTTCTTATCTCAGGCTGTTAATCTCATATGACTGTAAATGGGTTCTTCTCTAACTTACCAAACAGTGAATTGGTATACTTCTTTTTGAGTATTTGAGGGTTTGGTTGACCCTCTGCTGTTTTTCAGCAGTTTTTGAAAGACAAAATCTCTGCATTTTTCTACTTGGTCATTGTAAGGACACTGAGATCTCGTCATGATGCAAAGATAAGTTTATTTATTGTTGAATCCCTGAGTTTCTTGTAGTGCAGCAGTTCTCTGTTGAAAAGCTCAACTGATTTTTTGCAAATCCTATTTGTAAAAACAAAATGAAAACTCCAGCAAAGCTAGAACCTCCGCTGAGTGACCTCCCAAACCTCTTGTTTCAGAGGCACATGGGATATATGCAAATGACCCTTTTGAACATCAGGTGTTCCAGCTAATTGGCGATTCTGAATGCCCATGACTTGTTTCGTCATTTTAATGGACAATTTCAGGCCAATAAAGCCAAACCCCACTAGCTGTGGATATGCATATTTCAGCCTTGTTATGACCTCATCAGCACAGCACAAGCAGAGTGTTTGACTAAGCATAAGAAACACAGGGCAGTTATACCCAGCTGATGTCCATTATCATTAGGGTCACTGCAAAAATATCCCAAACAACAAACTAAAACAATATGTGAGAAGGTCACTGAAAAACGAATCAGTAAAAACAAAATGAAAACTCCAGCAAAGCTAGAACCTCCACTGAGTGACCTTCCAAACCTCTTGTATCAGAGGCACATGGGATATATGCAAATGACCTTTATGAACATCAGGTGTTTCAGCTAACTGGCGATAATGAATGCCCATGACTTGTTTCATCATTTTAATGGACAATTTCAGGCCAATAAAGCCAAACCCCACTAGCTGTGGATATGCATATTTTGGCCTTGTTATGAACTCGTCAGCACAGCACAAGCAGAGTGTTTGACTAAGCATAAGAAACACAGGGCTGTTATACCCAGCTGATGTCCATTATCATTAGGGTCACTCAAAATTGAACACAGTTTTAAGATTCCAGTGCCCTAGAAGAGTGCTTCATCAACTTTTTTCCATGTTTCTCAGCAGCAGCCCCCTTTCCTCATTTCACTAAGCCAATGTAGTAGTTCAGATATCCCACAACAACTGCACCATGTGTGACAAAGCACAAGCTGTAGACTGAAGTTTTGCATTTAAACAAGGTAGTCTATTCAATCCTAGCAGAAGAAAGCTGCATCACTTCAACATTTAACACAAGCTATTTTTCCATCAACTCAATGGGTGATACAGAATATGAGTTGCTTTCTTTAGGTGTAATCATATGGTTCAGGGAAAAAAGGCAACAACTTCAACATAACTGGTACTGTTTTTTTTTTACATCATACTGTAGCCAGAAAACCACTCTATTGTGTAGATTTCAAACAACAGCCACAAGCACAGAACATTCTTAGTTTGCAGAAATTTTAAATAACAGCCAAAGGAACAGCCTTACTTGTGTTTTTCCCCTGTCCCTCGTTACGAGTAATCACACTTCTGGCTATTTACAACTGTCAGAACTGTTCCAGAACACAGTCCTTCAAGCAAAGTACAGTTGTGTAAGTTGAACTTACCATAACAGATGTTCAAATGAACACTGCTGCAGTAGTCATAGCTATATGGATTATACCCTACAAAGGATATAATGGCTGGACAGCTTCCAAAGCTTCATGGCACCTTCCACATGCCAAAATGTCAAGCAGCTCAAGCTAAGCTGACTAAAAGACAAGTTTGGTCGTGAAGCACTTCAGAGCTTTCCTGCCAGCAGAAAGAAGGAGGCTGAGCCCAGAAAGGACTACGCTACACACAACATGCCCACACCCTGGCATACAAAAAAATGACAAAAAAAAAAAAACAAGGGGGACGAAGGGAGGGAGTAACTACTGCAGCAGTGATCATTCAAACATCTACTGTTATTGTAAGTTCATCTTACACAACCTGCACTCTGTTCATTTTATTGATCACTGCTGCAGTTGCATTAGTTTTATATAGGTAGATTACCCTAGCTAACCGCATTTGAGAGGTGGAAAGAGAACAGTCCAGGATCCCCTGGAGAATGGTCATGGCAAAGCTTTATCTGGGCCTAGAGAAAAAATCAAGCTTATAGTGCTTTGTAAAAGTATGTGCAGTACAGCTTCTAGAATATTTCTAGAATCCAACCCTTTCCAAAAAGCCATAGATGAAGCCAAGGCCCCTGTACAGATGGCCTTGACCCTGCCTGTAATAGATTTGTTATGGTGAGTATAACAAAAGGAAATCACTTTAGACAACCATTTGGAAACAGTCTGTTTTCACACGGATTGCCCATTCTTTTTATCTTCAAAATAAAAAACAACTGATCTGAAGCTCGGTGAGATATAGTTCTGTCAAGATAGTACCGGAGTTGTCTGTAGGCATGCAAGGACTTCTCCCTCATTTTTGGATTCCGTAAAGAAAATGGGCAAGGGGATAGTTTGGCTTTAAGAAAACTTGAATTCCACTTAATGCATAAAAGAAGGATTATTTCTCGGAGAAACTCTGTCCCTATGGAAAATTAGGTAGGGTTGACTCACCATAAGAGCTTGCAGCTCAGATACGCTTCTTGCAGAGGTCAGAGCAATCGGTAAAACTGTTTTCCATGTTATAACCTGAAGTCAACCAGATTCAATGGTTCAAATGGATGAAGTGTTAGCCTCTCTAACACAAAATTAAAATCCCAAGGAAGGGCACCGGTTTACTTGGTGGCCTCTTACGTAAAACCCCTTTCAAGAAAAGTTTGACATAAGAGTGTCTTGAAAGATGAGGATTTTTCCTCACAAGAAGAAACTGCAGATAAACCATTCTTTATACTTTCACAATTTGTCAGGACAAACTTTCAACATATGAACATGACAATTTAAAATTCTGAAAATCAAAGCTGCATAAGTATGTACTTTTTCCCATCCATACATCCATCACACTTTTTCCCCATTTTTACACATGGTGTTGGGGTGTCACTTCAACAGTGACAATCATCTATAGCTAAACCATACCTATCAGTAATTTTCCCATCCTTTTCAGAAAGAGTGGGATTGGAATTAATGAAGTACTTAGCAGCAGTGGGATCAACTAGGCTACAGTGGCTGGGTCAGGTTTAGGAATAGTGTATAAAAATTTAAAAGACTGAGGAATTTTATATATCTTCTCTGCGTTTTTTAGGGGCGGCTGGCTGACTAACAGGACAACAGCAGGAAGTCACACGCTCACATCCTCTAAAGCTGACAGAACAGGAGGAATGGGTGAAGCTTCTAGAAAATACTTTTGTAACCTCTCATAGTATTTTCTGATGGACTGAGAAACTTCAGTGTTCTCCCACTGAAAACACTGGGACATCCTAGCAACAGTCTCAGAAAAAAGAATCCCCCACAGGGAGAATTAGAAGCTGAGCTCTCCTTTGAATATAAAACAGAAACCTGAGGAGAAAAACCTTGAATCCATCCCTGCATCTTCCCATTCAGATTCAGAATCTTGAATTTCTTCAGAAAGAGGAATCCCTCTTTCTTTACCAGAAAGGACTTTACAAAAAGGATCAACATCCTGAATTACACCCTGAGCCAGACTCAGTAAATATATGCTTGTTTTTCTGTTTCATTTTGACAGGAAAAATGGGGCCAACTGTGTTAATGGCAGCAGCTGCTTCCCCAGGGATGGCACACCATCCTGACACAAAAGGGAAACCTTCCCATTTCCCTCCCCCAGGACCAACAAGAGTGGCTTTTACTTGCCCACTGAGGAGACTCCATGGCTAGCCCCTGAACCAAATTGACTGTAGGTGCTACACCAGAGGGATCTGAGCTAAAAGATGGGTGGTCTGATGTATAATAAATGGCCACAGCAGAGTCACTCACTTCAGTCTGAAGCAAGTCACTAGCCTGCTGTGGTGACAATGTCTGTTTGTTTAACTTTTCCTTTTTGTGGCTGGAAGAAGGATAGACCATTGGACTGGTAGTCTGTTCCATGGCCAAGCTGAAAATGGTACCTCTTTCCTGAGGAAGGCAAGCAGCAAATGCTGGCAAAACTACTAGTCCACAAAAGTTACTTTTTTTTTTTAACAGAACAAAAACAGTAAAAACACTTTCAAACACTATGTCAGCCCTACCAAGGAAAAAATAAACACAATTTATCCACAAAAAATATGTTTTCAGTTAGTTAACACTACTTTTAAACTGACAGAGAAAAAAACAGACTGCTCCATTTAAAAGTATGTTACAATCTCGAAACAGTCCATTAAAACACAACACAACACTCCTAGCTTTAAAATAATTTTCCTGAATAGGAAAGTAATAAGACATCAATAAATTTAAGAAAAGGAATTTTTTTTCCCCAAAGGGAACTCATCTGCCAGCAAAGGAAAGCACAAGCTACCCATCGATCCTCAAAAGCCACAGCTCACATACACATCCGGGCGAGGCGTGACTTATAAGATGGCATTAACAGTCCTGCTTAGGTGTAGCAGGAAGTTCTGCTGGCTGCACCTAAGCACAGCTGATGTCTATTAATAGCTCCTCAGTTGCACTTAGGCACAGTCAGCAGAGCTAACTTTAAGTGGCCTGAGAAGATCTTAGGTAAATGAAGGTATAAAAGAGATGTAAATGAGGAGTCTGTGGAACATCTGTGAGTATCATGCTAATTAGGAGCCTTTCCCACCTTACTATGATTCACAGTCACTTTTTATGGCTAGAACAATAACAGCAGTGTTTCTCTCTATTTTACAATAGGCTGTGTTGCATAACTTTGCTGTTAGGCTACCTATTTCCTGTGCTTAACAGCCAAGATGAATGAGATGTAGGCAATGCAGTACATGCAATGCTGGAAAAAGTAAAGCTGTAAAGCGCTTCTGTAGAGTGAGATCTGACCCTAACAGTTCTTTCATTATGTAAGAATTATTACACACCCCAAAAAGAGCCAAGCACTATTGCAACTGTGTCTCACCCAAGGGGCATTCCTTCATTCTGAACTATCCCTATATATTTTGACTCATATTCTCTGCATGTAAATTTACAAATGTCAGTGTGAAGGTGACTTAATTACAGTAATAATTAGAAACTGTCCCTGACTATTTCTTGGAATTATATTTACATGCTGTATGTGCAACAGCACTTGCAAAGTGCTTTACAGGCTTGCAAAGCCAGTAGAAACACTCTGATCATTTTTTTAACAGGCAGTACATGGAGTAGATAAAACTCCATGCACTGCAAAGTTATGATCAGTTCTCACCGATCCTAATCAATTATCTGTTCTCGCATGAATGCCAAGATTCACCTCTTCAGCTTCGCTATCAAAGTAAATTTCTTGGCATTCATGTCTCAAACACATAATAATAATATGGTTATGATCAGAGCCTCAATACTGGCCCTCTATGTTTTTCACATCTGCAGAATTCCTCTATGTCATCAATAGAAAAGATGATTTCTGTAACAGTACCATCGGTCAACACATGTCAGTGCTGAGGGGTATGGGACACACCTGCTAGTTTCAGTATGCAGTAGCAGGTGATGCAAGACATTTCTCTGGCTGTACTGTTAGTTCCACATGCAGTGTTCTCACTACCTTACCCTTACCGCAGGGAAAGTATATCCATTATGAGAATAAGTTTTGTTTTTTTCCCCTTTGATATTCTATTTTGTGTTTTCTTCACATTTTAGAAAGAAGTGTTGCAGTAGCCTTCTGTGTAACTGCCGTCTTATTACTGCCTTTGAAAGGTATCATATACAATGTCCCCTACTTATCATTTACAGCACTGCCAAGAAGGTGTTTCTTATGTGTCCTCAGAGCATCCATAAGGATGTGATTTCTCTCGTGACTGAAGCTGGCTCATCCCTGTTTTGCTCCCTCCTGTTGCATTGTGTTATAACATTTTATCAAATGTTGTGACAAAAGTGACAAACTGACACCTGTCTTCATTCTATGAAAACACTAGTGAATGTGGACAATGACTGGCTGTGTATTAAACCTACGCTTTGCACTAGGTCTGACTTGTGGTTTTCTATGTCTTATTCCTAGTGAATGTGTTGTGCTGGCTTCTGCTGTAGTAGTGGTAGATATGCATGCATGTGGTTGCTGTGAGTGTGTGCCAGTTAAGTAGAGTAAGGCATTTTGTTCATTATTTTGAAATTTGGCTGCCTGGTTACCTATTCAGAGTGGCAGCAGTAAGCAGTAAGAACCCTGATACATGTTGACAGCTGTAAAAATGGAACTTTACACATTTTCCAACCAATTCATTCATAAGTAGTTAAAAAGCATTAAACTCTATGTCTTACCACTAAAATAAGGGGTTGGTAATGAATCACAGTGATTCTTGCCTTTTCCAACTTATTTCTGCTTGTGCCTTTTTACCCTAAAATGAGTTTAGTTTGATGGTGCTTCACATGGTCTGTTGGTGCTGAACACAGGTAACAGCAGCCCAAAATGGAGGGCTGAGGAAAACCGGTATAAGTTGGGTTAGATTAAAAGACATCTGTAAATTCCTCAGACACACTGTGCTTTACGACTCACACAGTAGCACAAGTGTATACCTCCCTTATAGGTAAAAGTGCAGTAGGTGTTTTTATTCACTCAGCTACCAAAAGAACTCATTTCCTTGATCACAGCAGGGATTAGGAGAGGGACATAGTAAATGAGATGAGATACTCTGATTCTAAAAGTTCCAGAGATATCATAGGACCTTCCTCGCATATAATCTGACACTGGGTACATTCAGATTCATGGAGGGCATGTAACCTAGAGCTATGAGAAATGTACCTATGTTCTTATTCTCTTCTGTGTCCTGAACATACACAAAAGTTAAACCCTAAAATTCACAAAACTCACCACCAAAAATTTTTCATCACAAAGGTAAAACTATTTAGTACATATCTACAGCTGTACAATGGATCTCTACTGAAATGTTGGCACTTGGTAAGATGAAAAAAAAGACCGAAAACCCAGAGAAGCGTGAATTTCAAAAAAAAAGCTCTTCTCCTTTAAACTTCTTATATACAGTTGTTATAAAAAGTGTACACCCCCCTCTTAAAATGCCAGGTTTTTGTCATATAAAAAAAGAGACCACAATAAATCATTTCAAAACTTTTCCCACCATTAATGTGACCTATAACTTGTACATTAAAGAGGTCATTAAAGACCTGCTCCCTGGTGATGAGAGGAGGGGGGCAGGTGCAGGGGATGTCCTGGTTTACTGATGGGGGGACAGGGGGGTGAAGTTTTCACTGAACCTGTCTGCCAGCAGGTTGACTATATCTACGGCGTTTGTGTATGTGGTGTTCTTGATCACCAGTTAAGAGCAGATTTGGGTGTTACCTTTGCGACTGTGGACATATGTGAAGAAGGCCTTATGATTGTCCTTAGTGGATGTGGCTAATTTGGACTTGAAGTTAGCCTTGGAGGACTTCAACAGTGACCTTATTTGCTTGTTCAGACAAATGAGAGATTGCTTCCAACTCGGCACCTGCTCCTTCTTGGTCCTAGACAGCAATTTTTTTCCTTTCATTATAGAGTTTGTTTATTTCTGCTGTCCACCAGAAAGGTTTACCCTTCCTTGAGAAAGATAATTTGGTCCTGTCAAGTATTGCCAAGTCCATGTAGCTATGTAGGTGCTCATATAGTTTTAAGGTGCAGGCTTAGACATTAAGTTCCAACTGAAGGGATGGTGGCTGTGAAGCTGCTTATACCTGCTCTCAGGATGTTGTAGTCAGCTTTGGAAAAATTTTTTTGTTTGACCCTGGCAAGGGGGGGGGGGGGGGGGGGCGGCAGGAGGGATTGTGACTTTGAAAGTGATCACTTTACAGTCGGATCTTACCAAGGAGGATGACACTGTGGGGTTGCTACAGTGGCTACTAATGTTGGTTAGTACCAAGTCCAAGATATTTTCACCTCTCGTGGGGGGGTTGACCAGCTGACCCAATGCATTGGCATTGATGAAGTCGAAGAATCTCTGGACGTTCATGTTTGGGCTAGAATAGGTCTTCCACTCTATGGTTGGGTAGTTAAGGTCGCCCAGGATCAGGGTAGAGGGTTTAATCTTGATGGATTCAATAAGTCCAGATAGGTGGAGTGGGCATCCTAAATCATGGTTGGGAGTCTGTAGCTAGCTATGATTTGAATAGGTGTTTTGTCAACAGTTAACTGCACCTGGAGTGTCTCCTGTGTGTCATACTGTTTGACTAGCCTGGAGGTGTGTATGTCTTTGATAAATACTGAAACTCCACCTCCTATGGCTTTGTAGCCCTCCATTTCAGGTCTGAAAGTATGGTAGGACGAGTAACCCGGTAAGGCTGGGGTGCTTTCCGCAGCTTTGAACCAGGTTTCAGTGACTGCACAAATGTCAGCATCTTCCAGGGCAAGGAATGCTTGCAATGAGTGCAGTTTCATGTTAAGACTCCTAGCGTTTAGCAGCATGACCTTTAAATTTCGTTTAGAAGAATTTTTCACATTGGTAATTTTGTCCCCATGACTGCCTAAAAAAGGCATTATGGGGGAGTACAGAGCCTTTGCCAGAAGTCTGGAGCCCAGGGAAGACAGATGAAGGCCATCTCTGGCAAAGCATTATGGTCTGTCAATCATGTCCTCCCAGGCTGTCAGGTACTGGATCCCCTTGGAATGACACCAAAAACTAAGCCAATTGTTAAAGCCAAACATTTTCTGTTTATGCTGAAGCATCATTCTGGGTGACAGTAGGATGCCGCTTAAGGCTAGGGACATACCTGCCTGGGACAGTTAGCTCAATCATGTCTTGCTTCATATAGTCCAGAGAGGTACATCTCAAGTCATTTATATCAACATGGACTATGACAAGAGTCATACCAGTACCTGTTGTTGACACACCTGGGTGTGTGCATGATATAGCAGATTCTAGCACCTGGCAAGCAACTTACCATGATTTTCTCCTTGTCTAGCTTGGCGAGGGGCACATCTGTGTGTCTCATGATAGAGTCTCCTATGGGTAGTACATTGGGTTTGTGGCTGGGCCATAGAGGCTGTGAGACACAGGTGTGTGTACTATGTGTGGTGTTTGGTGCTGTGGGTTGTGATGTGTGTGTTTTTTTTTTGCCGCAGAGGTCTCTTTTGTTTAGGTATGTTTTTGCTGAGAACCTCTGCATACATGGGAGTGTGTTATACAGGTGTGGGTGGTGTTTGAGCACAGAACCTTCTCAGTGTCAAATGTACTGGCTTGTGAATGAGATAGAAAGGATTCAAGATTCTTAATGTAACTGCATCTCTCGCATATCGTGTTCCTAGGTGGTAGTACCAGAAGGTTGTCCATGTACATAAGGCAGTTGCTACACTGTTGCAGGATGCCCATATCAACCAGACTAGCAGGAAAAACCATAGGAAATTGTTCATCCATGGTTGTCAGAATCTGTAGAAGAGAGGTCGGGGATAGTAGAGTGGGTACTATCTGAGGACAGTACCTATATGTGTGAGTATGGCTGGATAAAATCAATACAGTAGCTGCAAGGGAGGGCCTCAAACAGGAGTGCTGGTAAAGGAAAAATGCAGCTGAGATACCTCGCAAAGGGTTAAAACAGTGCAGTGGCGGTGCACAATGTGCAGTCAACTGCAAACCCATGCAAACGTATGGTTTAAGTACCACAAAAACGAACGTAAAACAGAAACACTGGAATTGACCAATCAACCCTTGTCCCTGAGCTCTTAGTTAAACACCCTATGCCAGACCAATTCCAACCAGTTCACTTAATCCCACTAAGTGCAGGTAGGCCCCAGCCAACACAAGATGGAGCAGCAGGAAACACAGGAATCACACAAACAGATTTGAATACAGCAAAACCCATAACCAGACTATGCTAAAGATATTTAAACTCTGCTTAGGTCGATTTAACACAGGAGAACAGCTGCACACAAATACAACAGCAGAACAGTTCACGCAGTTAAACAGTTTAACAGTAATACAGTGAAAAAATACAGGGCATATGTAATACAAGTTAATAAAACAGCACAGTTAATTAAATACAACTGCAGTATAACTCAGAATAAATTGAAAAATAGCACTTAGTTTTGTAGATTCTCTCAGCAGCACAGGGTAGATGCAGAATGTCCTTTGAAAGTATTGAAACCGATTGTCCCTTTTTTCCTTCATAAGAAATGAACAATTGGTCAGAATTTCTGAAGTCCTTTCACCTGTCAATATAGTATCTGAATTGTGAACATCCACAGTATGCAGAATTTTCTCTCCTTTAGTTTTTGGTTCTGGAAAGAATACAGGGAGACGAAGAGATTGGTCAGTGGTAATGGCAGCAAACTGGAGAAATCAGAAGAAAGTGAGAATACAGACAGAAGGGAAGATAGCGGAACAGGTAAACAGCTTCAAGTATCTGGGAGGGGTGGTTGAGGAGAAGGGAAATTTGAATGAAGAGGTCAAAGCTAGAATCAGAGGGGCTACAGCCAACTGGCACAGAGCCTCAGGTGTAGTCTATGACAGAAGAATGCCAAAGAAGCTCTGAAAAGTAAGGTGTACAATACAGTGGTGCAACCAGTACTACTGTATGGTACAGAAACCTGGGCAGTAAAGGCAGAACAGTTGAAGCAGCTAGAGGTGATGCAAATGAAGTGCCTGAGAAAGGTGACAGGATGCACGCTGTAGGCCAGACAAAGAAATGAGGACAAGAGCAGAAGCCAGAGTAGCTCCAATTGCAGAAAAGATCAAAGAGAACAGATTATGGTGGTTTGGACACATGCAGAAAAGAAGAAGACAATCTGGTGAGGAAGATTTGGGACAAATAGGAAGAAGGTAAGAGGAAGCGAGGACATCCAGCACAGTGGTGGATGGATTGTGTGAAAGATCTGCAACAGTCAGGCATGAGTGTTGAAGAAGGCAGGAGTGTGCACTGAATTGAGAGAGTTGGCGACAGTTAACATGATACCCTGACCCCATGTAGGAAAAATGGTAAAAAGGGGGGCTGATGATGACGCATAGTTTGATTCAAGGTGAACTCTTAAACTACTTTGGGCATGAAAGGATTGATTCTCAAAGTTAACCTATATTTACTGAAAGATGAGATAGGCTGAATCATCATCAGAACATGCAAGTGAGAATGTCTTCTTGTAGAAATCAGAGGAATAAATAACAGTGTTCTATGATAACTACATTAAATGAGCCTCATGAGCTGGTTCAAAAGAAATAACTGTAAGCTTCTCTGGTACAAAGTTAAGATCCCATGAAGGAACCATCTGCTTTCTAGGTGGATGGATATGTAATACTCTTTTCAGAAACTGTTTCACTTGAGATAAGGAAGAAGGGGAGATCCACAGGTAGATAAACAGGAATGTCCGAAAGATGAATCTTACTGGAAGAGAAAGAAAAGCCAGAAGATAACACACACAAATATTGTGGAATCGAAGGTATATTAGCCTTAAAAGTGACTTGGTTCCTACTATGGCATTCAGCAGAAAATCTTTTCTACTTAGCTATAAAAGATTTTCTAGTAGCAGGTTTCTTAGCTTCTTTTAACACCTGCTGTGCCTCCTCGGAGGAAAAGGTGCCTAAAAGGTACTGAAGTTGTATTATCCAGTATGTAAGCTGAAGAGGTTGAAGGGTGGAGTGAATCAGAGAACCACTGTCTTGTGTAAGCTCAACCTGTGAGGAAGCTTGTGGTAATTGCCCTTGACCTTTTTTTTTTTAAAGAAGAGAGAGAACCACTGTTGCCTGGGTCAAAAGGGATTTGCCAGTACCATATTTGAAGAGTCATTTTAGACCTTGAAAATGACTCTTGTTATCAGAGTAAAGGGTGGAAATGCATACAGGATCATTCCATTCCATGGGAATGAAAATACTTCTGTCTTCCAGGCCTTTGTGCAAGGAGTCTTGGAGCATAACTTCTTTAACTATCTGTTGTGAAAAGTGAGTAACAGCTCTTCTTGAGGAGTTCCTCACATGTGGATGACTTACTAGAAGACCCCAGGGTGTAACTTCCATTTGTGGGGGTCTGCTCAGGTCCTGCCTTGCATGTCACAAAATTCTGCTCTGAAAGAATGTAAGTTGCCTGTAGGGGTAAACAAAATTGTACGGGCAAATCCCAGGCTGGCATTGTCAATCTGTAAATGGGGTAACAGCCTGATCCCCCTGTATGTCTGCATATGACATGACTGTGGTGCTGTCTGTGATGACCAGCAGAGGTTGGTCCTGGAGTAAAGAGATGGTTTTATAGACATTTGAGAACATTTCATGGTATTATCATTTTGTTGACATTTATGTGCTTCTTTTTTGCCCTGAGTGTTCCACAAGCCTTGAACATTCATGCATCTGTAGTGAAAGATTGAGATGAGACTGGAGGGAAGAAAGGGAGACCCAAACTGAGAGACAGCTGACTTACCAACTAGCAGATCTCCTTCTTTACAAAATTTAGCTCCTGAATCTAAAAGGAAAGGAGGTGCTGGTGTTGGGTCCAGACTAGTTTGAGAAAAGTAAAGTTGTGTACACTTCCCATAAATGTAGATGTTTGAGTGTATTCACTGTTGCAGTCACTACATTTGGGTAATCTGCTGGCAGGTTGCCCTCAGTCAGCCTGAACAAAGTCTTGGGTCCTGCGTCGATTGCTGTCTCCTCTTCCATGACGTCAGGTCGTCAGGGGTATAAAACATGCAGCCGACGCCATTTTATTCAGTTTTTCTTGCCCCAGATGTCAGGTGCCCCCCAAATGGGGAGCCAAAATATGTATATATATATATATATATATATATATATATATATATATATATATATATAAAACAGCAATATAAGTAAATGCACTTTAAGCAACATAAACTTTACCTTCATCTAAAAGCAAATACACCACGAAGGCTTTAGAATATAGTGAAGGAAAGAGAAGTTATAGAAAAGGGGGATGGTAGGTGGGTAACCCGGACTGCAACAGTGAATACACTCGAACATCTACATTTATGGTAAGTGTACACAACTGTACTATGTTCTTCGTGTTTCACTGTTGCAGTCATTACATTTGGGTAGAATCCCAAAGCTATGGATGGGAGGATGGAACTAAATAGCATTAGGAGTGGCTATAAGGCCCTGCAGAACCACAGTGGCAAAGCCTGCCCTGGATTTGAAGAGAGGCAAATGATAATGCTTTGTGAAGATATGAACAGAGCTCCAAGTAGCAGCTTTTAGAATGTCTTTGGTTGGAATTCCTCTGAGAAAGGCTGCTGAGGTAGAGGCAGCCCTGGTGGAATGTGACCTGATCCCCTTGGGTACAGGTTTACCATGGTGCAAGTAGCAGAAACAAATGCAGTGGCTTATACACTTAGAAATAGTCTGCTTTGATATAGCCTTCCCCACTGATCCTGAAGCAAATGCCACCAGTAGTTGCTCAGACTTTCGTAGAGATTTGATAATTTTGGGGAGAGGCAAAGAGATCTATGTCTGAGCTCCCCCATTTCTGTGTTACCATGCTGAAGATTTGTGAATCCAGTTTCCACTCGTGCGGGTCCATAAGATTTTTGCTTAGGTCGTCTGCCAGAGTATTTTGTTTCCTTGGCAGGAATTGAGCTTGAAGATGTACTTGGTAAGTCAAAGCTGTGTTCCACAATGCCATGGCTAGTCTGCAAAGGGGGTAGGAATGTGTACCCCCCTGCTTGTTTATGTACCACATAACCGAAGTGTTGTCCGTCTTTATCAATAGTTGTCCTGAATGAAGTAAGTCCTTGAAGGCTGTCAGAGCATTCTGAATAGCTAGCATCTCTTTCTGGTTGATATGCAGATGCATTTGTTTTGGACTCCATATGCCCTGAATGCATCTCCCCGCCAGGTGGGCCCCCCAAGCATAGTCTGATGCGTCTGTAGTTAGGGTTTGGGTGGCAGGGGTTAGAGTGAATGATAGTCCCTTGTTTTGGTGACATGTCTCTGCCCACCAAAGAAATTTCTGTTGTAGGCAGGGAATGAGAGGAATCACTGTTTCCAGACTGTGACAACATTGACTCCATAAACTTTTTAGGTACCACTGAAGTTTCCTCATATGCAGTCTTGCATATGGAATTAGTAGAATGCAGGATGCCATGAACCTCAAAGCCTGCAGAATTTGTCTTGCAGATAACTGGGTCTTTGTTGCCATCTGTTTGAAGTATGCTGTCAGTTGCCTTTGTTTGTCTGGCGTAAGGTAAGCCATCTGGGCAGTTGTATTCAAGCTTGCACCCAGGAATGTAATTATTTGAGAGGGTACCAGTTGGGACTTATTTTCATTTATTGTGTACCCTAGGCATGTTAGAAGCCTTTTTACAAACGCCAGATGTTGAAGAAGAATGGTCTTGTTCTCTGCTTGAATGAGACAGTCGTCCAGGTAAGGATAAATTTGTATGCCTCTTTGTCTGCAAAATGCAATTACTGGTGCCAGGCACTTTGTAAAGACCCTGGGCACAGAAGATAAGCCAAAGGGCAGTGCAGAGAATTGGTAATGCAAAAAAACCTGCCTTGAAGCGGAGGTATCTTCTGCACGATTCCCTTATTGGGATATGCAGGTATGCCTCTTTTAAGTCTAGAGTCACTAACCAAGCGTTCCTGCCCAGCATAGGCAGTAGCTGTTGTAAAGTCAGCATTTTGAATTTTGGAATGTCCAGGAACGTGTTCAAAATTGATAAGTCCAGTATTGGACGCCAGGCATTGTCTTTTCTGGGTACCAGGAGAAGTCTTGAATAAAAACCTTGTCCTTTTTCCTGTTCTGGTACTGGTTGAATAGCCCCCATATCCATGAGGGACATAACTTGTTTCTGAGCCTCTGCCCATTGATTTTGTGGCAGATCTGGCCAACCGTTTGGAATTGGCAAAGTATGGAAATGAAATCTGTACCCCTGGGATACTATGTTTAATACCCACTTGTCCTAGGTAATTAACTGCCAATTTTGAGCATGAAGTGCTAATTTTCCCCCCAAGGGGGCTGCCAAAAGATAAGTGCTTGGTGAAGGTAGAGGGAAGTCATTGAGACTGCTTACTATATGGTTGTGCTTTGTTTCCTTCAGATTTGGAGGTGGAGGCACCCCATTGCTTTGACCTGTAAGAACCCTGTGATTGGTATCTAGAGCCTTTTGAGTGTCTGGATTTGCCTTGAGAGGCTCTGTTGGACACAGGAAAGGACCAATACTGAACCTGGGTGGCTGCACTTGTAAGAAATCTTTTACAGTTTGCATAGATTTAGCTTTGTCTTCCATTTTCTTTAAAACCTCCTCTGCCTTATTACCAAACAGATTATCATGCTGTAAAGGGGCATCCAACAATTTAGCTTTAACATGATCAGGCAGATTTTGCTCCTTGAGCCAGGCATGCCTTCTAATCACAGATCAAGTAACTGTGGCCCTGCAAGAGGCCTCCAAGGAATCAAAACCACATTGCAAAGTATGCTTTCCAACCTGTTCTGCTGCATGCAGTAATTCCTGTAATTCTTTATTTTCCACACAATCAGAAATCAACATAATTTTCTGTTTCAATAAGCCCATAACATGCTGTTGATATTTAAGCATATGAAACTGGCAGGTTAAGGCCCTAATTGCCAAGGTTGCAGACGCATAAACCTTCTTTCCCCATCTATCCAGCGCCCTGGAATCTCTATCAGAGGGGGTAGGATTTTTGGCTGTAGAGGCCTTTACACCTTTGGGACCCTGTGAGATAGTCTCAGGATCAGCAGCTGGATTTTTGAATAGAAATTTGTGGGAGTCAGGAACCCTGTAATATCTGTCTGGCTTACTAGGAGCCGGAGGTAGGGAATCAGGAGCCATGCTTGATTCCGAAAACACATCATCAACAATGTCAAATGCAGGAGGTATTGCCAAAGGCCTATGCTGTGGAAGAAGAAGGAAATCCCTAAGCCTCTTTTTTGATTCAGAGAAATCCTGACTCTCCCAATGAAAATGTTCCCTTAAAGTATGCAAGGTTTCTCCACAAGAATAATCCTCAAGAGGAGATGCAGATGGGATGGATTCTTCTGCATCTGAATCCTCACAGGGTGGAATAGAAAATTCCTGATCAGAACAGGAATCAGAAGAAATGGAAACCTGATCTGAAGAGTCATAATCAGTGTCTTGCCTAGGCCTCTTAGCAGGGCGGGGGGCTGGGGGGGGTTGGGAAAGTACAGTTGTGTACACTTACCATAAATGTAGATGTTCAAGTGTATTCACTGTTGCAGTCATTACAATTGGATTATCCTGCTGGCAGGCTACCCTCAGTTGGCCTGAATTCCAAAGTCTAGGTCCGGCGTCAGTTGCTGTTGCCTCTTCCCTGACGTCAGTGCGCCAGGGGTATAAAAGATGCAGCCGACGCCATTTTCTTCAGTTTTTCTTGCCCCAGATGTCAGGTGCCCCCAAAAGGGTAGGCTAAAAATATGTCAATAAAACATGCATGCACCAAAGTATATATTTTGCCTTCATCTACAAGCAAATACACCACATAGGTTGTATAGAATAGAGAAGTACAGATAAGTTCCAGCAAAGAAATGGGGGATGGTGGGTGGGTAACCTGGACTGCAACAGTGAATACACTCGAACATCTACATTTATGGTAAGTGTACACAACTGTACTATGTTCTTTGTGCTTCACTGTTGCAGTCATTATAACTGGGTTGAATCGTAAAAGCTAAGGTTGGGAGGTTGGAGCTAAATAGCATTAGGGGCGGCTATTAGGCCCTGCAGAACTGCAGTGGCAAAGCCTGCCCTGGATTTAAAATAGAGTGGTAAGTGATAGTGCTTTGTGAAGGTGTGCACTGAACTCCAAGTAGCCACCTCTAAAATGTCTTTGGTTGGTACTCCCCTGAGGAAGGCTGCTGAAGTGGCTGCTGCTCTGGTTGAATGTGGCCTAATGCCCTTAGGTACTGGCTTGCCATGTTGTGAATAGCAGAAACGAATGCAGTGGCCTATCCACTTTGAAATAGTCTGCTTTGAGATAGCCTTTCCTTGTGATCCTGCAGCATATGCCACTAGTAATTGCTCTGTCTTTCTGAAAGCTTTGGTTCTGTTCAAACAGAAGCGTAGCTGTCTGTGTATGTCCAAAGAATGCAGAATTCTCTCCCCCTTATTCTGTGGGTTTGGATAAAAGGTAGGCAGATGAATAGTTTGGTTAAGGGCCACACTTGACACTACCTTAGGCATAAATGTCGGGTTTGTCCTCAGAGAAACCCTGTCTGGATAAAAAATGATAAAAGGTTCCACAGCCATGAGTGCCTGTAGCTCTGAGACTCATCTTGCAGAAGTTATTGCTAGGAGCAGAGCTGTTTTCCAAGATAAAAACTTTATATCAGCTGTAGTGGCTGGCTCAAAAGGAGGCAGGGTGAGTTTTTCCAAGACATAATTGAGGTCCCAAGCAGGTATTGGTGATCTCCTTGGAGGCCTTAAATTTTTGGCCCCTCTGAGGTACTGCTCCACACCAAAAACAACACCGTAAATAAAGTAAAACCGACTGATACTGGATCGCTGCAATGACACCTCGGCTCGGACAGTGAAAAATCAGTTTAATGCCAAAAAACAACCACAAAAGTATCTACAACAGACAAGTTAAGCGCTTTCATCTGACTAGCAGACTTCATCAGAACAAAGATAGTTAATACTAAGTTCATTAAATACCAAAATTGGCGCCAAAACTACATCACACGATAAATTTTCTTAAAGAAATATGTACATATTAACTTATTGACTTCACTGACAATTCCAAACCACACATAAATGCATAAAGAATATTTAAAAATACATAAAAAATTTCTCATGTTAAAAAACATCTATATGTAAAAACATCTATATATAAAAAACATCTATATATAAATTGGCATAAAAAGAATAATGTCTATTGATAAGTGCGTATATGGGTATATACATACTACATAGGTATGTGGAGGCATATAAGGCATATAAATATATATCTACGAAAGCTGTAAGACCTCATATGTATATGTATATGTTATCTATTAAGCCAACCCAGACTATTGAGACATAATTAAATATGGTTTAATGCTAATAGAATCATTAATCCCTGGGTGTCTGGTGGCATCAGTGAACATCTGCCACCTGCTCTCCTTCACAGCCAACAGGGCTTTGATGTTCCCTCCATAAGGTGAATTGCCCACCATATCGATGACTGCAAATTTGAAATGATGGGCATCGCCACTATGATGTATATGTCGATATAAAGCGTTCTTTTTATTCTTAGTTCTAATACAGTATTGATGATCATAAATACGTCATTTAAATTGTCTCTCAGTTTTACCTATGTAGAATGCATTGCATTCTACACAGGTGGCCAAATAAACCACAAACTTGGTATTACAATTACCACCTCTACTATATATAAACGTCTTATTTAAATTGTCTAACTTACAACCCTCAGTCTCATTGATACAATGGCATTGATTGCAGGCTCCACATTTTTTGGTTCATGCGGTTCCCCTATTCTTATCAATACTATTTGATTCCAATAACTTCTTAATATTAAAACCAGTCTTATAAACAATCTTGGGATGTATACCTAATGTCTTCGTTATATCATCATCCCTTATGACCAAATTCCAATATTCTCTGATAATAGCTTCAATATTATGAACTACTGGTGAATACATTAGTACACAAATCATATGACTTGGTTCAGTCTTCAAATCCCTCACTTGTGATGTGACCACACTACCTAAGTTCCCTAATATGGGCACATACTTTTTGCCCCACTCGCTAATAACATATTTGACTACATCTTTCAACAAGGTTTCAGGGTACCCCCTAACAACGAATAAGGACTTTATAAAATCCACTTCTTTTAACATAATTCCTCTAGTGGATGACATACCGGCAGCCGTAATGCACTGCCCTTTGAAAATATTTTTGAACACGTGTGGGGGATGATTACTACTATACTCCAAATAATCATTGGAGAAGGTCTCCTTCCTATAAATACTAGATGTAAATCCATCTTCCCCATGACTAATGTATGTGTCCAAGTAAGCTATTCCACTGGCGTTTATGGAATGAGTGAATTTAAGAAAATCAGTTGTGTTATTTATATAACTGATAAATTCAGTAACCAATTCTACAGGCCCATTCCATAACACAAAGAGGTCATCCAAAAACCTTATATAGTAAACTATATACTGGAAAAATTCCGATTTGAACAAATGTTCAGATTCCCATTCCAGCATAACTAGGTTAGCGAATATGGGCGCACAAGATGCTCCCATCGCCACAACCCTAGTTTGCCTAAAGAATTCATTTTCGAAATGGATGTAATTATGATCTAGAACTAACCCCATCATATCAGTAATGAGACAGATTTTGTCCCATTCAAAACTGGAGTATTTTCTTAAACTGCTGCTGAAATACACTAACCCCAAATCTCTGGGAATACACAAGAATAAATCAGCAACATCGATAGTAATAAAAATAAGGTTTCTACTCCATATTTGTGAGGATAACTGCCCTAAAAACATCCAAGAATCCTTTATAAGATGTGGAATATTATTGTATATAGGCTTAAGTCATTTGTCAATGGCAATCCCCAACGGGAAGGTTTTGGATTTGCTCCCTGAAATTATAGGTCTAAAGGGGGGGGGGTGTTAAATTTTTATGTATTTTGGGAATTCCAACGATCGTGGCTAAAACTGGGAATTCCACCTTTAAAAATTGATAGGTCTCCATAGTGATCCTATTATCTAATAAATACTCGTCTATTGCCAAATCTATACGCTTGTAACCAATGTTAATTTCGTTGAGAGAAATTGCATCATAATTTCCAGATTGATACAAGATATTATAAATTTCATTAATGTAATCCATTTTATTAAATAACACAATCCCTCCCCCCTTGTCAGGTTTCATTAACCTTACCTCGTCATTATTCACAAATTTCAGTAAACAATTACGTTCATCTACTGTTAGATTGGCCTGACTGCCTGTTTTTGTACCTTTATCAGTCCTATAAATTTTGTTAAATCTGTAAATGTCATTGCAGACCATTTTTTCAAAATTCGCCACCATCATATTACTTTGGGGTATATACGTACTCTTCTTTTTAAGCTCATTGGAGACCAATTTAATACTATCAGTGTTATTTTGTCGAAACTGAATAGCTAAATTTAGCCTCCTACAGAATAATTTTACTTCTAAAATAGTATCCACTAAATTAAAACTTACTGTAGGAATACATTTCATACCTTTCGAAAATACCCTAAAAAAATTCATCAGATATGTCAAGACTGGTGTAGTTAAACACATTGAATCCTTTTTTGGTGTTTATAATATTGTTTCCAAAACTACCCTGTATTCCGCTTGTATTAGCTAAAAGATCTTGACAATTGTCTGTACACACTAATTCATGGCTTAGTTCATTGTCCAAATTGGTGGCATAATCTTTACTAAAACCATGTAGTCTATCATCCGGAATTGTATCAATAACCAATACTTCATCACTTAACCTATTTATCTCATTCTCCTGTTTCCTTGCACAAATGTATTTTTTTGGTGGGGGATAAAACCTGCCCCCTTGAAAATTCAAGTCCCTTTCTATATTCCTATGTTCATTAGTAAAATACCTGTCATCATCCTCTAACTGATTATTCTTGGGCCAAAAATATGCCCTATGATTAGCATATTGTTCAACATCACAAATAATTTTCCTATTTTTCCTATCATAAATATTAGCTGCTTTGCGATCGGCTGCTGTAAACTGCTTGTCATACAAATCTTTCCACTGACTGAACATGTCATGATTAATAATCTCAAAATTTAATTTGTCCACTTCTTGTACTAATCTAGACAGTTTTTCATCATTTTTCTTCACCAGCAATCTAATATAGCTAAATCCAAAACTGTCAAACAATTTGTTAAACTCCACTATATTGTCATTATTCAACTCCAGCCCCATCGGTACTTTAAAAAACCTAATACCTTTAGGAACAATCTGTAATGCAATACATTTGCTAAAATAAGCATTTTCAATCTTTAAGTTTTTAATGGCTATTAATTTTTTGCCCAGGGTATAAATTATGTCCTTAACATTTGTTTTGGTACCACTTATATACTGTTCGTTAGTATGACACACATCATAATTGTCATGCTTGTCAAAGTCATAATCGTCATTCAGAAATTGATGCAAATAACCATTCATCTCATCACCATTAGGTTTGTCCATGCCAAAAGTCTTAAACTTTTTTAATACATTGCTAGGACCTCCTTTATTAATATTGGGACTAGAATATTTTGTTGATAACTCAGTACCTTTAGTTTTGTCTCCTTGAGTCCTAGCGATAGCTGAATAAGTTTTGACGGGCAGTGGACGCTTAGGGCGAGCCCCAATCCGCTCAGCCTCGTCACGCACATGGAAAAGACTAAAGTCAAAGGTAAAATCGTCCGTAGAGGGATTGCTGATGTTTAAATCCTTGTCACAACTGAACAAACGTTCATGTGGTGGTGAAATACCATCATCTGCATGATTCACTTGCCCATTCGGTATTTCTATCTGTGTGCTAACGTCCACACAAGTATTGTCCACCTCTTTACTAACACGAGGAACGTCCCCACCAGCTGACGTAGATTGTAGTTTGTCCCTAGTGATGACTTCACCATTCGAGTTGGAGGCAGAAAAGTTACGCCCCACAAGTTAAAGCAACCGAGACACTTCCTCTTTTAAAGCTGTAATCTCCAAACGAATATTGGCAATTTCCACATTGTCCGATAAAGCCTGAGAATCCACGTTGTTGGTATCTGTATCAGACATAACCACTGCTCCACACCAAAAACAACACCGTAAATAAAGTAAAACCGACTGATACTGGATCGCTGCAATGACACCTCAGCTCGGACAGTGAAAAATCAGTTTGATGCCAAAAAACAACCACAAAAGTATCCACAACAAACAAGTTAAGCGCTTTCATCTGACTAGCAGACTTCATCAGAACAAAGATAGTTAATACTAAGTTCATTAAATACCAGAATTGGCGCCAAAACTACATCACACGATAAATTTTCTTAAAGAAATATGCACATATTAACGTACTGACTTCACTGACAATTCCAAACCACATATAAATGCATAAAGAATACGTTTTTCCAAGACATAATTGAGGTCCCAAGCAGGTATTGGTGATCTCCTTGGAGGCCTTAAATTTTTGGCCCCTCTGAGGTACTGCCTTAATAAAGGATGAGAAAAGATTGGTGGCTCTGTATTGTAATGAGCTGAAATGGCAGAGGCATGAATTTTTATAGATGAAAAGGATAGGCCTTTGTCCAGCATCTCAGTCAAGTATTGTAAAATCTCAGGAATATTTGGTACAGCTGTGTCAATTCCTTGTGCCTGGTTCCAAGCACAGAATCTCTTCCATTTTCCAGCACAGGATTTTCTAGTACTAGGCCTCCTGGCCTCCAAAATAACATTCATCACCGCTTTAGTGAGAGGTGTGTTTTGTACGACTACATTATCCGCCATGCTGCCAGATTTAAGGTCTTGAGTTGGCTGTGCAGGATTTGATTGTTCCGCTGGGACAGTAGATGAGGCACTTGAGGTAAGGTCCAGGCTGGGCATTGAGACAGGTTCCTTAGGATTGGATACCAGTACTGGCATGGCCAGTCTGGGGCAATCAGTATCATTTTTGGCTTCTCCTGCCTGACCTTTAGGAGTACCTTGGGGAGGAGAGGCAGAGGAGGAAAGGCATATACTGTTAAGTTTTTCCAGCTGAAAGACAGGGCATCCACTTTCCATGCTTGTCTGTGATAAGTCCTTGCGCAGAATCTCTTTAGTTGGCAGTTGTGAGGTGAAGCAAATAGATCTATGTCCAGGCATCCCCATTTCCTTGTTACCATGCTGAAGACTTGTGGATCCAATTTCCACTCATGGGGATCCATAAGGTTTCTGCTTAGTTTGTCTGCCAGAGTATTTGTCTTTCCTGGCAGGAATTGTGCCTGCAGATGTACTTGGTAAGCCAATGCTGTGTCCCACAAAGTCATGGCTAGTCTGCAAAGGGGGTAAGAATAAGTGCCTCCTGCTTGTTTATATACCACATGACCATGGTGTTGTCTGTTTTTATCAGTAGTTGTCCCGGATGAAGTAGGTCCTTGAAGGCTGTTAGGGCATTTTGAACAGCTAGCACTTCTTTTTGATTGATATGTAGATGCATTTGGTTTGCGGACCATGTGCCTTGAATACATTTTCCTGCCATGTGGGCTCCCCAGGCATAATCCGATGCATCCGTTGTTAATGTCTGTGCGGCTGGGAGTAGAGTGAATGGCTGTCCCTTGTTCTGGTGACAGGCCTTTGCCCACCATGGAAACTCATGTTGCAGGCAGGAAGGAGAGTAACTATTGTTTCCAGGCTGTGGCAATGTTGAGTCCAAACACTTTTAGGTACCACTGAAGTTTCCTCATATGCAGTCTTGCATATGGAATTAGTAGAATGCAGGATGCCATGAAGCCCAAAGCCTGCAGAATTTTTCATGCAGATAACTGGGCCTTTGTTGGCAACAGTTTGAAATAGGTAGTCAGTTGCCTTTGTTTGTCTGGTGTGAGATAAACCATCTGGGCAGTTGTATTTAAGCTTGCACCCAGGAATATTATCTCTTGAGCGGGTACTAGTTTTGATTTCTGTTCGTTGACTGTGTACCCTAGGCATAGTAGTAATCTCTTTACAAACGCCATATGCTGTAATAGAATGTCCTTGTTCTCTGCTTGAATGAGACAGTCGTCCAAGTAAGGATATATTTGTATTCCTCTTTGTCTGCAGAATGCAATTACTGGTGCCAGGCACTTTGTGAAGACCCTGGGCGCAGTAGATAAGCCAAAGAGCAGTGCAGAGAATTGGTAGTGCATTGAGTCAGCTTTGAATCCAAGGTATCTTCTGCATGTTTGTCTGATTGGGACATGCAGGTATGCCTCTTTTAGATCTAAAGTCACAAGCCAAGCCTTCTTGCCCAACATGGGCAGAAGTTGCTGTAGAGTCAACATTTTGAATTTTGGAATATCCAGATATGTGTTTAGAATAGATAGGTCCAGTATTGGTTTCCAGGCTTTGTCTTTTCTGGGTACCAAGAACAGTCTTGAAAAAAAATCCTTGTCCCTGCTCTTGCTCTGGTACTTGTTGAATGGCCCTCATGTCCATGAGGGATGAGACTTCTCTTTGTGCCTCTGCCCATTGATGTTTTGGCAGGTCAGGCCAACCGTTTGCCCTTGGCAGTGTATGGAAGTGAAACTTGTAGCCTTGTGACACTATGTTTAAGACCCATTTGTCCTGGGTTATTATGTGCCAATTTTGAGAAAAAAGTGCTAGTTTTCCCCCTAAAGGTGCTGCCAGAAGATAAGTGCTTGGCGCAGGCAGGGGGAAGTCATTGGGACTGTTTCCTGTATGGCTGTGATTTGTCTTCTCCAGTTTTGGAGGTAGAAGCAGCCAGACTCAGTAAATATATGCTTGTTTTTCTGTTTCATTTTGACAGGAAAAATGGGGCCAACTGTGTTAATGGCAGCAGCTGCTTCCCCAGGGATGGCACACCATCCTGACACAAAAGGGAAACCTTCCCATTTCCCTCCCCCAGGACCAACAAGAGTGGCTTTTACTTGCCCACTGAGGAGACTCCATGGCTAGCCCCTGAACCAAATTGACTGTAGGTGCTACACCAGAGGGATCTGAGCTAAAAGATGGGTGGTCTGATGTATAATAAATGGCCACAGCAGAGTCACTCACTTCAGTCTGAAGCAAGTCACTAGCCTGCTGTGGTGACAATGTCTGTTTGTTTAACTTTTCCTTTTTGTGGCTGGAAGAAGGATAGACCATTGGACTGGTAGTCTGTTCCATGGCCAAGCTGAAAATGGTACCTCTTTCCTGAGGAAGGCAAGCAGCAAATGCTGGCAAAACTACTAGTCCACAAAAGTTACTTTTTTTTTTAACAGAACAAAAACAGTAAAAACACTTTCAAACACTATGTCAGCCCTACCAAGGAAAAAATAAACACAATTTATCCACAAAAAATATGTTTTCAGTTAGTTAACACTACTTT